>NW_028181450.1:152500-325000 GCF_964211825.1 Aythya ferina
TTAGGGTTAGGGTTAGAGTTAGGGTTAGGGTTAGTTTAGGCCGATGCAGCATCCAAAGACACAGCACAACTAGGTAAGTTACTCTCATCTGCTCCCTTACCTCTGCCGCTTACCAGCCCCCGAGGCAGATGCTTCAATCTACCCTCTTCAAACAGTTACAACACCTCTAAAAGACAAAGAGGGGATGCTTAGAGGAACAGTGAGACAGACCTACAACACAACAACTGCTACATCTGTGGTAAATAGTTTGGGTTAGGTCTGTAGGGGTTTCGAGGTTTTTTGGATGTTAGGGCTTGAGGCTTTTTTTGTAAGGGCGGTGAGGGTTCCAGTGAGTGCTGGTAAATGCAGTTCTCGAGCACTCGGCCTGTGATTGGCCATGCTGGCTGTGCGGGGAATGCTGGTAGGTGTAGTTTTCCGGCACTGGGAGACCATGTTGTGTGCCCAGAGCATGCCGGGAGATGTAGTTCTTGTACTCCAGACTTCCGGGAGGCCATGTTGCGTACCCAGAGTATGCCGGGAAATGTAGTTTTCGGATTCGGGACTTCCGGGAGGCCATGTTGAATGCCCAGAGCATACCGGGAGATGTAGTTCTCGGGAACTAGGGTTAGGGTTAGGGGCTAGGGCTGGGGCTAGAGTTAGAGTTTCGGGTGAGGGTTGGGGTTGGGGGTTATTGTTAGGGTTAGTGGTTTAGGGCTAGGCTTAGAGGGTTATGGTTAGGGATAGGTTAGGGGTAGGTTTAGAGGGTTAGGGTAAGGGTTAGGGGTTAGGGGTTGGGACTGTGGTTAGGCTTAGGGTAAAGGTTAGGGTGAGGGTATTAGGGTTAGGGTTTGGGTTCAGATTAGGGTAAGGGTTAGGGCAAAGGTAAGTTTTAGGGTAAGGCTAAGGGTAAGGCTTAGGGTGAGGAGAAGGTTTAGGGAAAGGGTTAGGTTTAGGGTAAGGGTTGGGGTAAGGTTTAGGGTAAGGGTAAGAGTTAGGGTAAAGGATAGAGTAATGGTAAGTATAAGGGTAGGGTAAGGATTAGGGTAAGGGTAAGGATTAGGGTTAGGTTTAGGGTAAGAATAAGGGTAAGCTAATGGTTAGGATAATGGTTAGGGTAAAGGTTTTCATTTTTTAAAGCTGAAAAGCAGTATGCAATCTGGGACGTCACAGCCAGAGCTGCCTATGGCAAGGTGAGAAAGGAAAAGATGGAGCAGATGTTCTACTCCTAGTTTTTTCTTTATACGTAAATAAAAGTTTGAGCTAATTCCAGTTGGAAGAGTTCCAATTACTTGCTTGGTCATAATGTCTTTTAATATTGAAAGCTGCAGCAAAAGCATGGGGATTTTTGCTTCTAGAAACACCTTACTTCTCTTGTCTGCACTATGTATGCTTTTGAGCTAAAACTAATTAAAAAATGAAAAGAAAAATCACACACACACAAAAAAAAAAAAAAAAAAAAACACAGCTGCTGCTGCTCTCTTCCTACTTCCTTGTGCTTTGCCCCTGCCCTTTCCCAGGTGATTGGGTTTGGGTGCTAGGCGAGGCCAAATGGTATGTGAGTCCCAGGCATCCCCTCAGAGAGCTTATTCTGCTTGGGCTGCTCTTTGGGGTGTTTGTTTTTCCTTCGGTCAGTTGCAGGCTTCTTCAGGTGGATGAGAGTTTATGGACTGATGCGTTTCCAAGTAGCGAGGGGTACGCACATCTTTTTGAGGTAACAGCTAGTAGGATCTGTTAGAATAAACTAATGTAGTATTGATGCCTTTATTGCATGCAGTTCTTTATCAGGTGAGTAACTGTTGCGACTAACTGAAGTCAATGTTACTTGGTGTGTTTGCTATGCAGTGCCTGTGCGGACTATTGCACGAGACACAGCCTTCTGACATCTGGCCCAGCAACTACTAAATAAGGGGAGGGGAGAAGCTGAAGAACGACCAAAGGACAAAGCCTGGGAGGAAGACTACGAGCCTTCAGTACGAGCGGCCCCCAGAGGGACCACCGGAGACTGATAACGCCTGCACCAGTGGGAGGGTTTGGATTCTGGGAACTAATTAGAATAACCCTGCCTTTTGTAGAAGTAGTAATGAATATGTATTAGCCTAGCAGCATAAAAACCAGCCGCCTGATGTAACTTGTGTGCGTCTTGGTGGAGCAGAGACTCCTGGCGCACCCAGCGCTGCTTGCTTACCTCTATTCCTTTAATAAATCATAAACATTAATTGTAAGCCTATTTGGGACTCGGTCATTTATTACAAGTGGGACCTCCCGATGGGTGGAAGCTGTCGGGATAGCTCGGGATGCTGAGGCGTGGTGCTGCAAGGAGGTTGGTGGTCGGTGGCGCCCTGGGGCAGGCCGAATCGGGAGGGGGCGAGGCGGCGGGTGGTCGGTGGCTTCTGTGGAAAAGGCGCTTGTATGGGGGGCTGCGCATTCAGAGGAACCTTGACAGGCTGCAGATAGGGGCAGGCAGGAACCTTTTGAAGTTCAGGAGAGGGAAATGCCAAGCCCTACCCCTAGGGAGAAACACCTCTGTTTACCAGCACTGGCTAGCTCGATACTGAATAAGCATTTCTTCATGGAAGGGGTGCTTTGCTATTAGAACAGGCTGCCCGGGGAAGTGGTAAGAGACCCGATCCTTAAAAGTATTGAAGAGACATGTGGACATAGCCCGGGAGTCCGGCCTCCGGCAGGGCGGGAGCTGGCTCTTCCGAGCCCCTGTGCTCCGGTCTTGTGCGACGCGTTTGCAAGCAGCACCGGGTGCCGGGTCCGACATCGGACGGTTCGGGGACGGCGATTCCGGGGCCGTCGGCTAGCGGGGGCCGGCTATGTCGTGTCCCGGGGATCCGACTTCAGGGGGCGTGGGGGCCGGCCGTGCAGTGAAGCGGGGGGCTGGCGTCCGCCGGCTTCCCAGAGAGCGGGCTTTCGGTCCCGTGCGGTTCGGTGGCCGGCCGTCCCGAAACCCTGGGCACCGGTCTTGTGCTAGACTCCGCGGGCTCCGGGGCCGAACTCGGCTTCTCGGGGCCGGCGGTCGCGGTGTCCAGGTGTCCCGCCTCGGGCGGCGCGGGGCCGGCTGTCCCTAGCAGCTGGGTTCCCAAGAGCTTCTGGGCTCCCAAGCGTCGCCCAAGACCGGATCCCAGAGAATCGGGACGGCCGGCCGCACCGCTGCGACTAGCACAAGCGTCTCCCGACAACGGAGCCCAGGAGCTTGCGAGGGTCAGATTCCGCGCCCCGGGATAGAGAAACGGGGAGCGCGGGTCGGCCGGCCGCAGCTTCGCACGGGACCGAACCCCCTGTCTCCGGCACGGCCAGACCCCGAGCCGGCAGACAGCAGCCTCCCGCTTCACGGCACAGTCGGCCCCCAACCCGCCCGAGTTCTGATCGCCGGGACACGGGACAGCCGGCCGCGCCGCCCGAGGTCGGACACCTGGAGCCCGGGACCGCCGTCCCTGACAAAGCCAAAGTCGGACCCGGACCCCGCTGCGGCTAGCACACGCGTCGCCCAGGACCGCAGCCTAGGACCTCGGGACGGTCGCATCCCGCGCCTCCGGCAGGAGCTACCCGGGAGGGCAGGACGGCCTGCCGCAGCTCCGCAAGAGACCGAACCTGCTGGATTCCGGCACGGCCAGAGCCCGAGCCGGTGGGCAGCAGCCTCCCGCTTCACGGCTCGGCAGTGAAGCTCACGGTTCATCGTCCGGGTCACGGTTCGTCGCCCGACTTCGGACCCACGGGACAGCCGGCACCCGCGCCGCCGGAGGCCGGACACACGGGCCTCGGCATCGCCGTCCCCGAACCGCACGAAGTCACACACGGTCTCCGGTGCGTCCAGCACACGCATCGCAAAGACCGGAGCCCAGATTATAGGATCAGCCAGCCCTGCGCCGCCCGAGGTCGGACCGGGAACCCGGTGCGCTTGGCACATGCGTCGCCCAAGAACGGCGCCCAGGGCCGCGGGATGGTCGTGCGTCACGCAGCCCGAGTTCGGACCCACGGGACATGGGACAGCCGGCACCCGTGCCTACTCTTGGGGACTTGGAAAGAGTACTGATGCTGTGCCAGCACTATGCAGCAATAGACACAACACTGGAGTGATTTCAGTGTTGTTCCAGCTACGAGTGTAGAGTACAGCACTGTGCGGGCTGCTGCAGGGAAACGGTGACTCCAGCTCAGACAGACGCAACACAACTTCCACCCCTTATTCCATAACATTTGTGTCACAATCAGGTACAGTTTAGTATATAGATGGTCTCATCACCATAGTTTTCTGTCCATTGAAGCATTTTTATGTCTGTACTTCTCTTTATTCTATAGGTCTTTTCCCAAAATGCTCATAAAAACTGTTGATGGTTTCACCATCATCTGTCAAAGTGGTCACTCAGGGCAGGCGAAGTTGGTTTTCTTGACACCAGCACCAGCTTAGTCACTGTTGCACTTGCCCGGTTCCTTGCAAAGTTGACCTTTCATTGGTTCTGCAGTGTCCTCTTACAACACATAACTTGGATGACAGATTAATTTTCTCCCAGTGTTAAATCTCCTTGAGGCACACACTTGATATCCCCATCTTTCTGCATCACCCACCAGGTATACCCTGGACCTTTGGCAAAAACAATCCCACGAATGCAATCCCACAGCACTTGTCTTTCCAGGCCCAAGATAGTTTCGGGCCGTGGCATGGTTTACAGGGTATGTTTCCAGCCACCCAGTAGTTGCTTCTTCCATGGTGATTATGTACCGTTTGCCTTGGCGGGTTTGTGGAAGTGGTCCGATGTAGTCAATCTGCCAGACCTCACCAGATCGAAATCCAAGCCATCTCCCACTATTCCAGGGAGACTTTCCCCTCAGGGCTCGTTTGATTGCAGCACAGGTCTCACACTGATGGGTAACCTGTGTGATGGCCTCAATGGTCAGTTCCTCTTTCGAGTCACTCAATATAGAGGACTCACAAGCTGACTATAGCCTGGCACATGCATTCTCCAAAATCCCACAAGACCTAGGAACGCTTCTGTTTCTTTTTTGCTGGTTGGCGGAGACAGAACTGTTATTTTGTTGATCTCATCCGTCGGAATGTGGCGACGTCCATCCTGCCATTTTACCCCCAACAACTGGATTTCCTGTGCAGGTCCCTTGACCTTATTCTGTTTAATGGCAAATCCAGCTTTCAGGAGAATTGGAATTATTTTCTTCCCTTTCCCAAAAACTTCTTCTGCTGTGTTACCCCATACGATGATATCATCGATATACTGCAGGTGTTCAGGAGCGTTCCCCTGTTCCAGTGTCGTCTGGATCAGTCCATGGCAGATGGCAGGGCTGTGTTTCCACCCCTGGGGCAGTCGATTCCAAGTATACTGAATGGCCCTCCAAGTGAAAGCAAATTGTGGCCTGCATACTGCTGCTAGACGGATAGAGAAAAATGCATTAGCAGTATCGATAGTAGCATTCCACTTGGCTGCCTTTGACTCTAGTTCGTACTGAAGTTCTAGCATGTCTGGCACTGCTGCACTTAGTGGTGGTGTGACTTCATTCAGGCCCCGATAGTCCACTGTTAGCCTCCACTCGCCATTGGACTTTCGCACTGGCCATATAGGACTGTTAAAAGGTGAATGAGTCTTGCTGATCACTCCTTGGCTCTCCAGATGGTGAACTAACTCATGGAGAGGAATCAGGGAGTCTCGGTTGGTGCGCTATTGCCGCCTGTGCACAGTTGTAGTCGCAATTGGCACTTGCTGTTCTTCAATCCTCAGCAATCCTACAGCAGAAGGGTCTTGTGAGAGACCAGGCAGGGTAGACAGCTGCTTAATCTTCTCTGTGCTCAAGGCAGCTATGCCAAAAGCCCACCGGTACCCTATTGGATCCTTGAGGTATCCTTTCCTGAGGTAGTCTATGCCGACGATGCACGGAGCCTCTGGGCCAGTCACGATGGGGTGCTTTTGCCACTCATTCCCAGTTAGACTCACTTCAGCTTCCAATATGGTTAGCTCTTGGGATCCCCCCGTCACTCCGGAGATAGAGATGGGTTCTGCCCCTTGGTGGCCTGACGGCATTAGAGTACACTGTGCGCCTGTGTCCACTAAAGCTTTCTATTTTTGCGGTTCCGGTGTGCCAGGCCATCGAATCCACACAGTCCAGTAAATCCGGTTGTCCCTCTCCTCTACCTGGCTAGAGGCAGGGCCCCACTAGTCCTGGTCAGAGTATCTATCAATTATTTCTTCCAAACGTGAAGGAGAAGTCTCTTCATCAGGGTCAGGAGTATTACTGTTCCTTCTACTCCCTCTGGGGGACTGTTCAACAGAAACCGGGGCAGCAATCCTCCTAGGGGCCCTCTTTGTTGCTGCTGTATCTTTCCGTAGCTCACGTAGCCGAGCAGCTAGGGCCGAGGTCGGTTCACCGTCCCACTTCCTCCTATCTTCCCCGTGGTCACGTAAATAAAACCACAAGGTACCTCGCGGTGTGCGTCCCGGATTCTCCCTTGTTTGAGCCGGGGACTGCTGGTGCTTGAAGGCCGAAAGATTTTTCCGTCTAGGTGAGGACGAAGCTATGTGTTCATCTAACCGTTGGGACAGTCTCTCCACAGCTGAAATGCAGTCCCGTACTGGGGCAGAGAGATTTTCTTCATATTTATGAAGTTGATTGGACACGTTGTCCACAGTTGCCCCCATCCCCTCGTCCCAACCCATGACTGCCAGTGTGCTGGCATGTGTTGGGAGAGCAGCCCGTACAAACTTCCGCCACCTGGACGCTGTGCATTGGACTTCATCGGGGTCTTTAGGTGCCTGGGCGTTGTTTAAATCACTATAAAGCATCTCCAGCACAGCTAATTCCCGCAGCTGCTGGAATCTTATCCATATCCATATGGACAAGCGGTAACTTATCCATAGTGGTCCATTTGTTTACTTGGGAGACAATACCCTCTTTGTGGGGATACCTTTCTTTCACAGCTGTTAGGATTCGCCTCCAGAGGCTGATAACTTGTGCCTCTCTTCCAATTACTCTGTCAATGAGCCTTTCTCTAGAAAGGGATCCCAGCTGCTTGGCTTCGTTGCCTTCTAGCTGTTGGGTATTGGCCCCACTATCCCAGCGTCGAAGCAGCCAAGTGAGGATGTGCTCACCTGGACGGCGACTGAAGGCTTTTCGTATTTCTCGCAGCTCACTCAAGGATAGATACCGAGTAGTTTCTGATTCATCTATGATTTCAGTCTCTTCTTCGTGATGTTGCCGTGATAACGCTGCTTTAGAGCCGCTTGCCTTTTCCTCTTCTCCCTCATCCATAGGAGGCGCTCCTTCCCTTACTAAACGACCTGATCTCCGTTTCCACTGTTTTGTCTTTACTACGGGGGCGACTGATACCAAAGGTGGTCGGTCCTCTGGGGTGGTCACAGTGTGTGCTGTCTCATCATCAAATTCAAGAACCTCCCTATCCCCTTGAGGGTGCTGGGCAATGTTAATTGACATCTGATAGGCGTAAGCCAGACCCCAGCAGAGTGCAGCCAGCTAGAGGAGTTCTCTAGTATTGCCAGGGTCAGGGCATACATCTTTCAAACATTCTAACAACTTTCTTGGATTTTGTACTTGTTCAGGGGTGAAATTTAGAACCATTGGAGGAGAAAACCGTGATAGGTACCTGCCCAAATCCCCCCACACACCTTGCCACCCACAACTTTGTCTGGGGACAGGTCCTTGGATAATATTCTTAATAAACTGCTTTGCCTTGGGGAAGAAGACAAACACTACACCTAGTATATGAGGATAATATCTCACCAGGGGTATCCAAGATACTGAAAGGCTGCTGTAATTAGCCCACAGGGAGAAAAGTAGAAGGCACCACACCCGATATTATTCACTGATTGACTGCTGGGGGCAAAAAAGAAAGCACTATAATTCTTAATATTGTCAATAATATAATCTCCAGGAGACCAGGAGGATAACAATGCCGGGCTTGAATACCAAACCAAACTGAAGGCCAGTATGTTACAGCACAACATGTTAAAAAAACAAGCACAGACTTCAACATTTTCTCCGACCGGATGTAAAGGAAAAAAGAAAACAGAGACTGGGCTACATACAACATATCCACACAGAAAAGTATTACCAGAAAACCGAGCATTATGACAACCAATATGTTAGTTGTAAATACTTCAATCAATACTATTGTTATCTCAACCCTCGAGCGCCACAACCCTTTTGGAGCCCAACCCTCGTTAGGCACCAAAAAGGACTGTGGTGGTTTTACTTAGTTGGGCAGCCGAGCTCCACCACAACCGCTCTCTCACTCCCCCTCTCCTCAAAGAGGAAGGGGGAGAAAATACAACACAGAGAGCTCGAGGTTTGAGATAAGAAAGGTATAATTAAAGGGAAAGGGAATGGGGAGAAAAAGAAACAAAAGAAACAATAAGTCCGCATGGAAGCACCGAGAGAGAAAAAAATTATTCTCTACTTCCCATCAGCGAGCGGTGTTCGGCCATGTCCTGGGAAGCAGGGCCTCAAACGCGTAGTGGATGTTCAGGAGGAACAGCCCCCTCCCCCACGAGAGCCCCCCCTTTTATTGCTGAGTGTGACATCGGGTGTTACAGAATATCCCTTTAGTTGGATTAGGTCAGCTGGCCCGACAACGTCCCCTCCCCATAACTTGCCCACCCCTAGCCTGCTGGCTCTTGGGAGCTTGGAAGGAGTCCTGATGCTGTGCCAGCACTACGCAGACACAACACTGGAGTGATATCAGTGCTGTTCCAGCTACGAGTGCAGAGTACAGCACTGTGCGGGCTGCTGCAGGGAAACGGTGACTCCAGCTCAGACAGCCCCAACACACGGGGTCCGGGTCCGACCTCGGGAGGCTCGGGGACTGTGGTCCCGGGGCCCGCGTGACCGGCCTCCGTCGGCACGGGTGCCGGCTGTCCCATGTCCCGTGGGTCCGAACTCGGGCTGCGTGGGATCCGGCCATCACGCTTCCCAGGGCTCCGGTCTTTGGCGACGTATGTGCCAAGCGCACCGGGTTCCCGGTCCGACCTCGGGCGGCGCGGGGCTGGCTGATCCTATAATCTGGGCTCCGGTCTTTGCGATGCGTGTGCTGGACGCACCGGAGACCGTGTGTGACTTCGTGCGGTTCGGGGACGGCGATGCCGAGGCCCGTGTGTCCGGCCTCCGGCGGCGCGGGTGCCGGCTGTCCCGTGGGTCCGAAGTCGGGCGACGAACCGTGACCCGGACGATGAACCGTGAGCTTCACTGCCGAGCCGTGAAGCGGGAGGCTGCTGCCCACCGGCTCGGGCTCTGGCCGTGCCGGAATCCAGCAGGTTCGGTCTCTTGCGGAGCTGCGGCAGGCCGTCCTGCCCTCCCGGGTAGCTCCTGCCGGAGGCGCGGGATGCGACCGTCCCGAGGTCCTAGGCTGCGGTCCTGGGCGACGCGTGTGCTAGCCGCAGCGGGGTCCGGGTCCGACTTGGGAAGGGTAGGGGCAAAGCACAAGGAAGTAGAAAGAGAGCAGCGGCAGCTGTGGTGTATTTTTTTTTTTTTTTTTGTGTGTGTGTGATTTTTCTTTTTATTTTTTAACCAGTTTTAGCTCAAAAGCATGCATAGTGCAGACAAGAGAACTAGGGTGTTTCTAGAAGCAAAAATCCCCATGCTTTTGCTGCAGCTTTCAATATTAAAAGACATTATGACCAAGCAATTGGAACTCTTCCAGCTGGAATTAGCTCAAACTTTTATTTACGTATAAAGAAAGAACTAGGAGTAGAACATCTGCTCCATCTTTTCCTTTCTCACCTTGCCATAGGCAGCTCTGGCTGTGACGTTCCAGATTGCATACTGCGTTTCAGCTTTAACAAATGAAAACCTTTACCCTAACCCTTCTCGTTGGTCATCATGGTGGAAAAGTGTAAATTGTGGGTTTTGGAGAACATCAGGTAGGTTTATGACGACTTCTGGGGCAGATTCATGGTTTTTAGGGTTTTCTTCTGTTGTTTTTCTACTGAACCAGTTGTTTTTTGGCGTGTTTTTGACGTGTTTTGGGGTCTCCGTTGGTTTTTGTTGGGTTCTTGTTGTTCATCATGGTGGAAAAGGGTAAATTGTGGGTATTGGAGAACATCAGGTAGGTTTAGGGGGACTTTTGGGGTGGATCAACGGCTTTTAGGGTTTTCTTTCGGTTTTGGGGGTGATCCCGCTTTTTTTTGTGGTGTTTTTGACGTGTTTTGGGGTTTCCGTTGCGTTTCGTTGATTTCCTAATGTGTTTTAAGTTTGTTGGGAGTGGACTTTGGGATTTGGAGAACATCAGGTAGGTTTAGTGTGTTTTTGGGGTGGATCTATGTTTTTTGGGGTTTTCTTTCTTTTTTAGGGGTTATCCTGTTCTTGTTTGGGGTGTTTTCGACTTGTTTTGGGGTCTCCGTTGGGTTTTAGTTGGATTCTCGTTGGTCGTTAGGGTAAATGGGAGTGGATTGTGGGTTTTGAAGAAGATCAGGTGAGTTTAGGGTGGTTTTGCGGGGAAATTCATAGTGTTTGGTGTTTTTTCTTCTGATCCAGTTCTTTTCTGGGGTGTTTTTGAGGTGTTTTTGGGGTTTCCGTTGGGTTTCGTTGAGTTCCTAATGGGTTTTATGGTGGTTGGGAGTGGACATTTGGATTTGGAGAACATCAGGTACGTTTAGAGTGGTTTTGGGATTGGATCCGTGCTTTTTGGGGTTTTCTTTCGTTTTTGGGGGTGATCCTGTTCTTGTTTGGGGTGTTTTGGACGTGTTTTGGGTTCTCCGTTGGGTTTTGTTGTGTTTTCCGTGGTCATCATGGTGGAAAAGTGTAAATTGTGGGTTTTGGAGAACATCAGGTAGGTTTAGGGTGTTTTTTGGGGTGGATCTATGTTTTTGGGGGATTTTCTTCCAGTTTTGGGGGTGATTCCGTTCTTGTTTGGGGTGTTTTTGACGTGTTTTGTGGTCTCTGTTTTGTTTCGTTGTGTTTTCCTTGTTCATTTTGGTGGAAAAGGCTGAATAGTGGGTTTTGGAGAACATCAGGTAGGTTTAGGGTGGTTTTGGGATTTGATCCGTGCTTTTTGGGGATTTTGTTCCAGTTTTGGGGGTGATTCCGTTCTTGTTTGTGGTGTTTTTGATGTGTTTTGGGTTCTCCGTTGGGTTTCGTTGGGTTTTCCGTTGGCATCATGGTGGAAAAGGGTAAATTGTGGGTTTTGGAGAACATCAGGTAGGTTTAGGGGGACTTTTGGGGTGGATTCATGGTATTTGTTTTTTTTTTTTTCTGTTTTTCTGGGGTGATCCCGTTCTTTTTTGGTGTGTTTTTGATGTGTTTTGGGGTCTCCGTTGGGTTTTGTTGGGTTCTTGTTGGTCATCATGTTGGAAAAGTGTAAATTGTGGGTTTTGGAGAATATCAGGTGAGTTTAAGTTTTTCTGGGTGGTGAATCTATGGTTTTGGTTGAATTCTTCTGTTTTTTTTTTAGCGTTTTCTTCTGTTTTTGGGGTGGTCCCATTCTTGTTTGGGGTGTTTTTGACATATTTTGGGGTCTCCGTTGGGTTTTGTTGGGTTCTTGTTGTTCATCATGGTGGAAAAGGGTAAATTGTGGGTATTGGAGAACATCAGGTAGGTTTAGGGGGACTATTGGGGTGGATCAACGGCTTTTAGGGTTTTCTTTCGGTTTTGGGGGTGATCCCGCTTTTTTTGGTGGTGTTTTTGACGTGTTTTGGGGTTTCCGTTGCGTTTTGTTGATTTCCTAATGTGTTTTAAGTTTGTTGGGAGTGGACTTTGGGATTTGGAGAACATCAGGTAGGTTTAGTGTGTTTTTGGGGTGGATCTATGTTTTTTGGGGTTTTCTTTCTTTTTTAGGGGTTATCCTGTTCTTGTTTGGGGTGTTTTCGACTTGTTTTGGGGTCTCCGTTGGGTTTTAGTTGGATTCTCGTTGGTCGTTAGGGTAAATGGGAGTGGATTGTGGGTTTTGAAGAAGATCAGGTGAGTTTAGGGTGGTTTTGCGGGGAAATTCATAGTGTTTGGTGTTTTTTCTTCTGATCCAGTTCTTTTCTGGGGTGTTTTTGAGGTGTTTTTGGGGTTTCCGTTGGGTTTCGTTGAGTTCCTAATGGGTTTTATGGTGGTTGGGAGTGGACATTTGGATTTGGAGAACATCAGGTACGTTTAGAGTGGTTTTGGGATTGGATCCGTGCTTTTTGGGGTTTTCTTTCGTTTTTGGGGGTGATCCTGTTCTTGTTTGGGGTGTTTTGGACGTGTTTTGGGTTCTCCGTTGGGTTTCGTTGTGTTTTCCGTGGTCATCATGGTGGAAAAGTGTAAATTGTGGGTTTTGGAGAACATCAGGTAGGTTTAGGGTGTTTTTTGGGGTGGATCTATGTTTTTGGGGGATTTTCTTCCAGTTTTGGGGGTGATTCCGTTCTTGTTTGGGGTGTTTTTGACGTGTTTTGTGGTCTCTGTTTTGTTTCGTTGTGTTTTCCTTGTTCATTTTGGTGGAAAAGGCTGAATAGTGGGTTTTGGAGAACATCAGGTAGGTTTAGGGTGGTTTTGGGATTTGATCCGTGCTTTTTGGGGATTTTGTTCCAGTTTTGGGGGTGATTCCGTTCTTGTTTGTGGTGTTTTTGATGTGTTTTGGGTTCTCCGTTGGGTTTCGTTGGGTTTTCCGTTGGCATCATGGTGGAAAAGGGTAAATTGTGGGTTTTGGAGAACATCAGGTAGGTTTAGGGGGACTTTTGGGGTGGATTCATGGTATTTGTTTTTTTTTTTTTTTTCTGTTTTTCTGGGGTGATCCCGTTCTTTTTTGGTGTGTTTTTGATGTGTTTTGGGGTCTCCGTTGGGTTTTGTTGGGTTCTTGTTGGTCATCATGTTGGAAAAGTGTAAATTGTGGGTTTTGGAGAATATCAGGTGAGTTTAAGTTTTTCTGGGTGGTGAATCTATGGTTTTGGTTGAATTCTTCTGTTTTTTTTTTAGCGTTTTCTTCTGTTTTTGGGGTGGTCCCATTCTTGTTTGGGGTGTTTTTGACATATTTTGGGGTCTCCGTTGGTTTTTGTTGGGTTCTTGTTGTTCATCATGGTGGAAAAGGGTAAATTGTGGGTATTGGAGAACATCAGGTAGGTTTAGGGGGACTTTTGGGGTGGATCAACGGCTTTTAGGGTTTTCTTTCGGTTTTGGGGGTGATCCCGCTTTTTTTGGTGGTGTTTTTGACGTGTTTTGGGGTTTCCGTTGCGTTTCGTTGATTTCCTAATGTGTTTTAAGTTTGTTGGGAGTGGACTTTGGGATTTGGAGAACATCAGGTAGGTTTAGTGTGTTTTTGGGGTGGATCTATGTTTTTTGGGGTTTTCTTTCTTTTTTAGGGGTTATCCTGTTCTTGTTTGGGGTGTTTTCGACTTGTTTTGGGGTCTCCGTTGGGTTTTAGTTGGATTCTCGTTGGTCGTTAGGGTAAATGGGAGTGGATTGTGGGTTTTGAAGAAGATCAGGTGAGTTTAGGGTGGTTTTGCGGGGAAATTCATAGTGTTTGGTGTTTTTTCTTCTGATCCAGTTCTTTTCTGGGGTGTTTTTGAGGTGTTTTTGGGGTTTCCGTTGGGTTTCGTTGAGTTCCTAATGGGTTTTATGGTGGTTGGGAGTGGACATTTGGATTTGGAGAACATCAGGTACGTTTAGAGTGGTTTTGGGATTGGATCCGTGCTTTTTGGGGTTTTCTTTCGTTTTTGGGGGTGATCCTGTTCTTGTTTGGGGTGTTTTGGACGTGTTTTGGGTTCTCCGTTGGGTTTCGTTGTGTTTTCCGTGGTCATCATGGTGGAAAAGTGTAAATTGTGGGTTTTGGAGAACATCAGGTAGGTTTAGGGTGTTTTTTGGGGTGGATCTATGTTTTTGGGGGATTTTCTTCCAGTTTTGGGGGTGATTCCGTTCTTGTTTGGGGTGTTTTTGACGTGTTTTGGGGTCTCTGTTTTGTTTCGTTGTGTTTTCCTTGTTCATTTTGGTGGAAAAGGCTGAATAGTGGGTTTTGGAGAACATCAGGTAGGTTTAGGGTGGTTTTGGGATTTGATCCGTGCTTTTTGGGGATTTTGTTCCAGTTTTGGGGGTGATTCCGTTCTTGTTTGTGGTGTTTTTGATGTGTTTTGGGTTCTCCGTTGGGTTTCGTTGGGTTTTCCGTTGGCATCATGGTGGAAAAGGGTAAATTGTGGGTTTTGGAGAACATCAGGTAGGTTTAGGGGGACTTTTGGGGTGGATTCATGGTATTTGTTTTTTTTTTTTTCTGTTTTTCTGGGTTGATCCCGTTCTTTTTGGGTGTGTTTTTGATGTGTTTTGGGGTCTCCGTTGGGTTTTGTTGGGTTCTTGTTGGTCATCATGTTGGAAAAGTGTAAATTGTGGGTTTTGGAGAATATCAGGTGAGTTTAAGTTTTTCTGGGTGGTGAATCTATGGTTTTGGTTGAATTCTTCTGTTTTTTTTTTAGCGTTTTCTTCTGTTTTTGGGGTGGTCCCATTCTTGTTTGGGGTGTTTTTGACATATTTTGGGGTCTCCGTTGGGTTTTGTTGGGTTCTTGTTGTTCATCATGGTGGAAAAGGGTAAATTGTGGGTATTGGAGAACATCAGGTAGGTTTAGGGGGACTATTGGGGTGGATCAACGGCTTTTAGGGTTTTCTTTCGGTTTTGGGGGTGATCCCGCTTTTTTTGGTGGTGTTTTTGACGTGTTTTGGGGTTTCCGTTGCGTTTTGTTGATTTCCTAATGTGTTTTAAGTTTGTTGGGAGTGGACTTTGGGATTTGGAGAACATCAGGTAGGTTTAGTGTGTTTTTGGGGTGGATCTATGTTTTTTGGGGTTTTCTTTCTTTTTTAGGGGTTATCCTGTTCTTGTTTGGGGTGTTTTCGACTTGTTTTGGGGTCTCCGTTGGGTTTTAGTTGGATTCTCGTTGGTCGTTAGGGTAAATGGGAGTGGATTGTGGGTTTTGAAGAAGATCAGGTGAGTTTAGGGTGGTTTTGCGGGGAAATTCATAGTGTTTGGTGTTTTTTCTTCTGATCCAGTTCTTTTCTGGGGTGTTTTTGAGGTGTTTTTGGGGTTTCCGTTGGGTTTCGTTGAGTTCCTAATGGGTTTTATGGTGGTTGGGAGTGGACATTTGGATTTGGAGAACATCAGGTACGTTTAGAGTGGTTTTGGGATTGGATCCGTGCTTTTTGGGGTTTTCTTTCGTTTTTGGGGGTGATCCTGTTCTTGTTTGGGGTGTTTTGGACGTGTTTTGGGTTCTCCGTTGGGTTTCGTTGTGTTTTCCGTGGTCATCATGGTGGAAAAGTGTAAATTGTGGGTTTTGGAGAACATCAGGTAGGTTTAGGGTGTTTTTTGGGGTGGATCTATGTTTTTGGGGGATTTTCTTCCAGTTTTGGGGGTGATTCCGTTCTTGTTTGGGGTGTTTTTGACGTGTTTTGGGGTCTCTGTTTTGTTTCGTTGTGTTTTCCTTGTTCATTTTGGTGGAAAAGGCTGAATAGTGGGTTTTGGAGAACATCAGGTAGGTTTAGGGTGGTTTTGGGATTTGATCCGTGCTTTTTGGGGATTTTGTTCCAGTTTTGGGGGTGATTCCGTTCTTGTTTGTGGTGTTTTTGATGTGTTTTGGGTTCTCCGTTGGGTTTCGTTGGGTTTTCCGTTGGCATCATGGTGGAAAAGGGTAAATTGTGGGTTTTGGAGAACATCAGGTAGGTTTAGGGGGACTTTTGGGGTGGATTCATGGTATTTGTTTTTTTTTTTTTCTGTTTTTCTGGGTTGATCCCGTTCTTTTTGGGTGTGTTTTTGATGTGTTTTGGGGTCTCCGTTGGGTTTTGTTGGGTTCTTGTTGGTCATCATGTTGGAAAAGTGTAAATTGTGGGTTTTGGAGAATATCAGGTGAGTTTAAGTTTTTCTGGGTGGTGAATCTATGGTTTTGGTTGAATTCTTCTGTTTTTTTTTTAGCGTTTTCTTCTGTTTTTGGGGTGGTCCCATTCTTGTTTGGGGTGTTTTTGACATATTTTGGGGTCTCCGTTGGGTTTTGTTGGGTTCTTGTTGTTCATCATGGTGGAAAAGGGTAAATTGTGGGTATTGGAGAACATCAGGTAGGTTTAGGGGGACTATTGGGGTGGATCAACGGCTTTTAGGGTTTTCTTTCGGTTTTGGGGGTGATCCCGCTTTTTTTGGTGGTGTTTTTGACGTGTTTTGGGGTTTCCGTTGCGTTTTGTTGATTTCCTAATGTGTTTTAAGTTTGTTGGGAGTGGACTTTGGGATTTGGAGAACATCAGGTAGGTTTAGTGTGTTTTTGGGGTGGATCTATGTTTTTTGGGGTTTTCTTTCTTTTTTAGGGGTTATCCTGTTCTTGTTTGGGGTGTTTTCGACTTGTTTTGGGGTCTCCGTTGGGTTTTAGTTGGATTCTCGTTGGTCGTTAGGGTAAATGGGAGTGGATTGTGGGTTTTGAAGAAGATCAGGTGAGTTTAGGGTGGTTTTGCGGGGAAATTCATAGTGTTTGGTGTTTTTTCTTCTGATCCAGTTCTTTTCTGGGGTGTTTTTGAGGTGTTTTTGGGGTTTCCGTTGGGTTTCGTTGAGTTCCTAATGGGTTTTATGGTGGTTGGGAGTGGACATTTGGATTTGGAGAACATCAGGTACGTTTAGAGTGGTTTTGGGATTGGATCCGTGCTTTTTGGGGTTTTCTTTCGTTTTTGGGGGTGATCCTGTTCTTGTTTGGGGTGTTTTGGACGTGTTTTGGGTTCTCCGTTGGGTTTCGTTGTGTTTTCCGTGGTCATCATGGTGGAAAAGTGTAAATTGTGGGTTTTGGAGAACATCAGGTAGGTTTAGGGTGTTTTTTGGGGTGGATCTATGTTTTTGGGGGATTTTCTTCCAGTTTTGGGGGTGATTCCGTTCTTGTTTGGGGTGTTTTTGACGTGTTTTGTGGTCTCTGTTTTGTTTCGTTGTGTTTTCCTTGTTCATTTTGGTGGAAAAGGCTGAATAGTGGGTTTTGGAGAACATCAGGTAGGTTTAGGGTGGTTTTGGGATTTGATCCGTGCTTTTTGGGGATTTTGTTCCAGTTTTGGGGGTGATTCCGTTCTTGTTTGTGGTGTTTTTGATGTGTTTTGGGTTCTCCGTTGGGTTTCGTTGGGTTTTCCGTTGGCATCATGGTGGAAAAGGGTAAATTGTGGGTTTTGGAGAACATCAGGTAGGTTTAGGGGGACTTTTGGGGTGGATTCATGGTATTTGTTTTTTTTTTTTTTTCTGTTTTTCTGGGGTGATCCCGTTCTTTTTTGGTGTGTTTTTGATGTGTTTTGGGGTCTCCGTTGGGTTTTGTTGGGTTCTTGTTGGTCATCATGTTGGAAAAGTGTAAATTGTGGGTTTTGGAGAATATCAGGTGAGTTTAAGTTTTTCTGGGTGGTGAATCTATGGTTTTGGTTGAATTCTTCTGTTTTTTTTTTTAGCGTTTTCTTCTGTTTTTGGGGTGGTCCCATTCTTGTTTGGGGTGTTTTTGACATATTTTGGGGTCTCCGTTGGTTTTTGTTGGGTTCTTGTTGTTCATCATGGTGGAAAAGGGTAAATTGTGGGTATTGGAGAACATCAGGTAGGTTTAGGGGGACTTTTGGGGTGGATCAACGGCTTTTAGGGTTTTCTTTCGGTTTTGGGGGTGATCCCGCTTTTTTTTGTGGTGTTTTTGACGTGTTTTGGGGTTTCCGTTGCGTTTCGTTGATTTCCTAATGTGTTTTAAGTTTGTTGGGAGTGGACTTTGGGATTTGGAGAACATCAGGTAGGTTTAGTGTGTTTTTGGGGTGGATCTATGTTTTTTGGGGTTTTCTTTCTTTTTTAGGGGTTATCCTGTTCTTGTTTGGGGTGTTTTCGACTTGTTTTGGGGTCTCCGTTGGGTTTTAGTTGGATTCTCGTTGGTCGTTAGGGTAAATGGGAGTGGATTGTGGGTTTTGAAGAAGATCAGGTGAGTTTAGGGTGGTTTTGCGGGGAAATTCATAGTGTTTGGTGTTTTTTCTTCTGATCCAGTTCTTTTCTGGGGTGTTTTTGAGGTGTTTTTGGGGTTTCCGTTGGGTTTCGTTGAGTTCCTAATGGGTTTTATGGTGGTTGGGAGTGGACATTTGGATTTGGAGAACATCAGGTACGTTTAGAGTGGTTTTGGGATTGGATCCGTGCTTTTTGGGGTTTTCTTCCAGTTTTGGGGGTGATCCTGTTCTTGTTTGGGGTGTTTTGGACGTGTTTTGGGTTCTCCGTTGGGTTTTGTTGTGTTTTCCGTGGTCATCATGGTGGAAAAGTGTAAATTGTGGGTTTTGGAGAACATCAGGTAGGTTTAGGGTGTTTTTTGGGGTGGATCTATGTTTTTGGGGGATTTTCTTCCAGTTTTGGGGGTGATTCCGTTCTTGTTTGGGGTGTTTTTGACGTGTTTTGTGGTCTCTGTTTTGTTTCGTTGTGTTTTCCTTGTTCATTTTGGTGGAAAAGGCTGAATAGTGGGTTTTGGAGAACATCAGGTAGGTTTAGGGTGGTTTTGGGATTTGATCCGTGCTTTTTGGGGATTTTGTTCCAGTTTTGGGGGTGATTCCGTTCTTGTTTGTGGTGTTTTTGATGTGTTTTGGGTTCTCCGTTGGGTTTCGTTGGGTTTTCCGTTGGCATCATGGTGGAAAAGGGTAAATTGTGGGTTTTGGAGAACATCAGGTAGGTTTAGGGGGACTTTTGGGGTGGATTCATGGTATTTGTTTTTTTTTTTTTCTGTTTTTCTGGGGTGATCCCGTTCTTTTTGGGTGTGTTTTTGATGTGTTTTGGGGTCTCCGTTGGGTTTTGTTGGGTTCTTGTTGGTCATCATGTTGGAAAAGTGTAAATTGTGGGTTTTGGAGAATATCAGGTGAGTTTAAGTTTTTCTGGGTGGTGAATCTATGGTTTTGGTTGAATTCTTCTGTTTTTTTTTTTTTAGCGTTTTCTTCTGTTTTTGGGGTGGTCCCATTCTTGTTTGGGGTGTTTTTGACATATTTTGGGGTCTCCGTTGGTTTTTGTTGGGTTCTTGTTGTTCATCATGGTGGAAAAGGGTAAATTGTGGGTATTGGAGAACATCAGGTAGGTTTAGGGGGACTTTTGGGGTGGATCAACGGCTTTTAGGGTTTTCTTTCGGTTTTGGGGGTGATCCCGCTTTTTTTTGTGGTGTTTTTGACGTGTTTTGGGGTTTCCGTTGCGTTTCGTTGATTTCCTAATGTGTTTTAAGTTTGTTGGGAGTGGACTTTGGGATTTGGAGAACATCAGGTAGGTTTAGTGTGTTTTTGGGGTGGATCTATGTTTTTTGGGGTTTTCTTTCTTTTTTAGGGGTTATCCTGTTCTTGTTTGGGGTGTTTTCGACTTGTTTTGGGGTCTCCGTTGGGTTTTAGTTGGATTCTCGTTGGTCGTTAGGGTAAATGGGAGTGGATTGTGGGTTTTGAAGAAGATCAGGTGAGTTTAGGGTGGTTTTGCGGGGAAATTCATAGTGTTTGGTGTTTTTTCTTCTGATCCAGTTCTTTTCTGGGGTGTTTTTGAGGTGTTTTTGGGGTTTCCGTTGGGTTTCGTTGAGTTCCTAATGGGTTTTATGGTGGTTGGGAGTGGACATTTGGATTTGGAGAACATCAGGTACGTTTAGAGTGGTTTTGGGATTGGATCCGTGCTTTTTGGGGTTTTCTTCCAGTTTTGGGGGTGATCCTGTTCTTGTTTGGGGTGTTTTGGACGTGTTTTGGGTTCTCCGTTGGGTTTCGTTGTGTTTTCCGTGGTCATCATGGTGGAAAAGTGTAAATTGTGGGTTTTGGAGAACATCAGGTAGGTTTAGGGTGTTTTTTGGGGTGGATCTATGTTTTTGGGGGATTTTCTTCCAGTTTTGGGGGTGATTCCGTTCTTGTTTGGGGTGTTTTTGACGTGTTTTGTGGTCTCTGTTTTGTTTCGTTGTGTTTTCCTTGTTCATTTTGGTGGAAAAGGCTGAATAGTGGGTTTTGGAGAACATCAGGTAGGTTTAGGGTGGTTTTGGGATTTGATCCGTGCTTTTTGGGGATTTTGTTCCAGTTTTGGGGGTGATTCCGTTCTTGTTTGTGGTGTTTTTGATGTGTTTTGGGTTCTCCGTTGGGTTTCGTTGGGTTTTCCGTTGGCATCATGGTGGAAAAGGGTAAATTGTGGGTTTTGGAGAACATCAGGTAGGTTTAGGGGGACTTTTGGGGTGGATTCATGGTATTTGTTTTTTTTTTTTTCTGTTTTTCTGGGGTGATCCCGTTCTTTTTGGGTGTGTTTTTGATGTGTTTTGGGGTCTCCGTTGGGTTTTGTTGGGTTCTTGTTGGTCATCATGTTGGAAAAGTGTAAATTGTGGGTTTTGGAGAATATCAGGTGAGTTTAAGTTTTTCTGGGTGGTGAATCTATGGTTTTGGTTGAATTCTTCTGTTTTTTTTTTTTTAGCGTTTTCTTCTGTTTTTGGGGTGGTCCCATTCTTGTTTGGGGTGTTTTTGACATATTTTGGGGTCTCCGTTGGTTTTTGTTGGGTTCTTGTTGTTCATCATGGTGGAAAAGGGTAAATTGTGGGTATTGGAGAACATCAGGTAGGTTTAGGGGGACTTTTGGGGTGGATCAACGGCTTTTAGGGTTTTCTTTCGGTTTTGGGGGTGATCCCGCTTTTTTTTGTGGTGTTTTTGACGTGTTTTGGGGTTTCCGTTGCGTTTCGTTGATTTCCTAATGTGTTTTAAGTTTGTTGGGAGTGGACTTTGGGATTTGGAGAACATCAGGTAGGTTTAGTGTGTTTTTGGGGTGGATCTATGTTTTTTGGGGTTTTCTTTCTTTTTTAGGGGTTATCCTGTTCTTGTTTGGGGTGTTTTCGACTTGTTTTGGGGTCTCCGTTGGGTTTTAGTTGGATTCTCGTTGGTCGTTAGGGTAAATGGGAGTGGATTGTGGGTTTTGAAGAAGATCAGGTGAGTTTAGGGTGGTTTTGCGGGGAAATTCATAGTGTTTGGTGTTTTTTCTTCTGATCCAGTTCTTTTCTGGGGTGTTTTTGAGGTGTTTTTGGGGTTTCCGTTGGGTTTCGTTGAGTTCCTAATGGGTTTTATGGTGGTTGGGAGTGGACATTTGGATTTGGAGAACATCAGGTACGTTTAGAGTGGTTTTGGGATTGGATCCGTGCTTTTTGGGGTTTTCTTTCGTTTTTGGGGGTGATCCTGTTCTTGTTTGGGGTGTTTTGGACGTGTTTTGGGTTCTCCGTTGGGTTTCGTTGTGTTTTCCGTGGTCATCATGGTGGAAAAGTGTAAATTGTGGGTTTTGGAGAACATCAGGTAGGTTTAGGGTGTTTTTTGGGGTGGATCTATGTTTTTGGGGGATTTTCTTCCAGTTTTGGGGGTGATTCCGTTCTTGTTTGGGGTGTTTTTGACGTGTTTTGTGGTCTCTGTTTTGTTTCGTTGTGTTTTCCTTGTTCATTTTGGTGGAAAAGGCTGAATAGTGGGTTTTGGAGAACATCAGGTAGGTTTAGGGTGGTTTTGGGATTTGATCCGTGCTTTTTGGGGATTTTGTTCCAGTTTTGGGGGTGATTCCGTTCTTGTTTGTGGTGTTTTTGATGTGTTTTGGGTTCTCCGTTGGGTTTCGTTGGGTTTTCCGTTGGCATCATGGTGGAAAAGGGTAAATTGTGGGTTTTGGAGAACATCAGGTAGGTTTAGGGGGACTTTTGGGGTGGATTCATGGTATTTGTTTTTTTTTTTTTTCTGTTTTTCTGGGGTGATCCCGTTCTTTTTGGGTGTGTTTTTGATGTGTTTTGGGGTCTCCGTTGGGTTTTGTTGGGTTCTTGTTGGTCATCATGTTGGAAAAGTGTAAATTGTGGGTTTTGGAGAATATCAGGTGAGTTTAAGTTTTTCTGGGTGGTGAATCTATGATTTTGGTTGAATTCTTCTGTTTTTTTTTTAGCGTTTTCTTCTGTTTTTGGGGTGGTCCCATTCTTGTTTGGGGTGTTTTTGACATATTTTGGGGTCTCCGTTGGTTTTTGTTGGGTTCTTGTTGTTCATCATGGTGGAAAAGGGTAAATTGTGGGTATTGGAGAACATCAGGTAGGTTTAGGGGGACTTTTGGGGTGGATCAACGGCTTTTAGGGTTTTCTTTCGGTTTTGGGGGTGATCCCGCTTTTTTTTGTGGTGTTTTTGACGTGTTTTGGGGTTTCCGTTGCGTTTCGTTGATTTCCTAATGTGTTTTAAGTTTGTTGGGAGTGGACTTTGGGATTTGGAGAACATCAGGTAGGTTTAGTGTGTTTTTGGGGTGGATCTATGTTTTTTGGGGTTTTCTTTCTTTTTTAGGGGTTATCCTGTTCTTGTTTGGGGTGTTTTCGACTTGTTTTGGGGTCTCCGTTGGGTTTTAGTTGGATTCTCGTTGGTCGTTAGGGTAAATGGGAGTGGATTGTGGGTTTTGAAGAAGATCAGGTGAGTTTAGGGTGGTTTTGCGGGGAAATTCATAGTGTTTGGTGTTTTTTCTTCTGATCCAGTTCTTTTCTGGGGTGTTTTTGAGGTGTTTTTGGGGTTTCCGTTGGGTTTCGTTGAGTTCCTAATGGGTTTTATGGTGGTTGGGAGTGGACATTTGGATTTGGAGAACATCAGGTACGTTTAGAGTGGTTTTGGGATTGGATCCGTGCTTTTTGGGGTTTTCTTCCAGTTTTGGGGGTGATCCTGTTCTTGTTTGGGGTGTTTTGGACGTGTTTTGGGTTCTCCGTTGGGTTTCGTTGTGTTTTCCGTGGTCATCATGGTGGAAAAGTGTAAATTGTGGGTTTTGGAGAACATCAGGTAGGTTTAGGGTGTTTTTTGGGGTGGATCTATGTTTTTGGGGGATTTTCTTCCAGTTTTGGGGGTGATTCCGTTCTTGTTTGGGGTGTTTTTGACGTGTTTTGTGGTCTCTGTTTTGTTTCGTTGTGTTTTCCTTGTTCATTTTGGTGGAAAAGGCTGAATAGTGGGTTTTGGAGAACATCAGGTAGGTTTAGGGTGGTTTTGGGATTTGATCCGTGCTTTTTGGGGATTTTGTTCCAGTTTTGGGGGTGATTCCGTTCTTGTTTGTGGTGTTTTTGATGTGTTTTGGGTTCTCCGTTGGGTTTCGTTGGGTTTTCCGTTGGCATCATGGTGGAAAAGGGTAAATTGTGGGTTTTGGAGAACATCAGGTAGGTTTAGGGGGACTTTTGGGGTGGATTCATGGTATTTGTTTTTTTTTTTTTCTGTTTTTCTGGGGTGATCCCGTTCTTTTTGGGTGTGTTTTTGATGTGTTTTGGGGTCTCCGTTGGGTTTTGTTGGGTTCTTGTTGGTCATCATGTTGGAAAAGTGTAAATTGTGGGTTTTGGAGAATATCAGGTGAGTTTAAGTTTTTCTGGGTGGTGAATCTATGGTTTTGGTTGAATTCTTCTGTTTTTTTTTTTTTAGCGTTTTCTTCTGTTTTTGGGGTGGTCCCATTCTTGTTTGGGGTGTTTTTGACATATTTTGGGGTCTCCGTTGGTTTTTGTTGGGTTCTTGTTGTTCATCATGGTGGAAAAGGGTAAATTGTGGGTATTGGAGAACATCAGGTAGGTTTAGGGGGACTTTTGGGGTGGATCAACGGCTTTTAGGGTTTTCTTTCGGTTTTGGGGGTGATCCCGCTTTTTTTTGTGGTGTTTTTGACGTGTTTTGGGGTTTCCGTTGCGTTTCGTTGATTTCCTAATGTGTTTTAAGTTTGTTGGGAGTGGACTTTGGGATTTGGAGAACATCAGGTAGGTTTAGTGTGTTTTTGGGGTGGATCTATGTTTTTTGGGGTTTTCTTTCTTTTTTAGGGGTTATCCTGTTCTTGTTTGGGGTGTTTTCGACTTGTTTTGGGGTCTCCGTTGGGTTTTAGTTGGATTCTCGTTGGTCGTTAGGGTAAATGGGAGTGGATTGTGGGTTTTGAAGAAGATCAGGTGAGTTTAGGGTGGTTTTGCGGGGAAATTCATAGTGTTTGGTGTTTTTTCTTCTGATCCAGTTCTTTTCTGGGGTGTTTTTGAGGTGTTTTTGGGGTTTCCGTTGGGTTTCGTTGAGTTCCTAATGGGTTTTATGGTGGTTGGGAGTGGACATTTGGATTTGGAGAACATCAGGTACGTTTAGAGTGGTTTTGGGATTGGATCCGTGCTTTTTGGGGTTTTCTTTCGTTTTTGGGGGTGATCCTGTTCTTGTTTGGGGTGTTTTGGACGTGTTTTGGGTTCTCCGTTGGGTTTCGTTGTGTTTTCCGTGGTCATCATGGTGGAAAAGTGTAAATTGTGGGTTTTGGAGAACATCAGGTAGGTTTAGGGTGTTTTTTGGGGTGGATCTATGTTTTTGGGGGATTTTCTTCCAGTTTTGGGGGTGATTCCGTTCTTGTTTGGGGTGTTTTTGACGTGTTTTGTGGTCTCTGTTTTGTTTCGTTGTGTTTTCCTTGTTCATTTTGGTGGAAAAGGCTGAATAGTGGGTTTTGGAGAACATCAGGTAGGTTTAGGGTGGTTTTGGGATTTGATCCGTGCTTTTTGGGGATTTTGTTCCAGTTTTGGGGGTGATTCCGTTCTTGTTTGTGGTGTTTTTGATGTGTTTTGGGTTCTCCGTTGGGTTTCGTTGGGTTTTCCGTTGGCATCATGGTGGAAAAGGGTAAATTGTGGGTTTTGGAGAACATCAGGTAGGTTTAGGGGGACTTTTGGGGTGGATTCATGGTATTTGTTTTTTTTTTTTTTCTGTTTTTCTGGGGTGATCCCGTTCTTTTTGGGTGTGTTTTTGATGTGTTTTGGGGTCTCCGTTGGGTTTTGTTGGGTTCTTGTTGGTCATCATGTTGGAAAAGTGTAAATTGTGGGTTTTGGAGAATATCAGGTGAGTTTAAGTTTTTCTGGGTGGTGAATCTATGATTTTGGTTGAATTCTTCTGTTTTTTTTTTAGCGTTTTCTTCTGTTTTTGGGGTGGTCCCATTCTTGTTTGGGGTGTTTTTGACATATTTTGGGGTCTCCGTTGGTTTTTGTTGGGTTCTTGTTGTTCATCATGGTGGAAAAGGGTAAATTGTGGGTATTGGAGAACATCAGGTAGGTTTAGGGGGACTTTTGGGGTGGATCAACGGCTTTTAGGGTTTTCTTTCGGTTTTGGGGGTGATCCCGCTTTTTTTTGTGGTGTTTTTGACGTGTTTTGGGGTTTCCGTTGCGTTTCGTTGATTTCCTAATGTGTTTTAAGTTTGTTGGGAGTGGACTTTGGGATTTGGAGAACATCAGGTAGGTTTAGTGTGTTTTTGGGGTGGATCTATGTTTTTTGGGGTTTTCTTTCTTTTTTAGGGGTTATCCTGTTCTTGTTTGGGGTGTTTTCGACTTGTTTTGGGGTCTCCGTTGGGTTTTAGTTGGATTCTCGTTGGTCGTTAGGGTAAATGGGAGTGGATTGTGGGTTTTGAAGAAGATCAGGTGAGTTTAGGGTGGTTTTGCGGGGAAATTCATAGTGTTTGGTGTTTTTTCTTCTGATCCAGTTCTTTTCTGGGGTGTTTTTGAGGTGTTTTTGGGGTTTCCGTTGGGTTTCGTTGAGTTCCTAATGGGTTTTATGGTGGTTGGGAGTGGACATTTGGATTTGGAGAACATCAGGTACGTTTAGAGTGGTTTTGGGATTGGATCCGTGCTTTTTGGGGTTTTCTTTCGTTTTTGGGGGTGATCCTGTTCTTGTTTGGGGTGTTTTGGACGTGTTTTGGGTTCTCCGTTGGGTTTCGTTGTGTTTTCCGTGGTCATCATGGTGGAAAAGTGTAAATTGTGGGTTTTGGAGAACATCAGGTAGGTTTAGGGTGGTTTTGGGATTTGATCCGTGCTTTTTGGGGATTTTGTTCCAGTTTTGGGGGTGATTCCGTTCTTGTTTGTGGTGTTTTTGATGTGTTTTGGGTTCTCCGTTGGGTTTCGTTGGGTTTTCCGTTGGCATCATGGTGGAAAAGGGTAAATTGTGGGTTTTGGAGAACATCAGGTAGGTTTAGGGGGACTTTTGGGGTGGATTCATGGTATTTGTTTTTTTTTTTTTTCTGTTTTTCTGGGGTGATCCCGTTCTTTTTTGGTGTGTTTTTGATGTGTTTTGGGGTCTCCGTTGGGTTTTGTTGGGTTCTTGTTGGTCATCATGTTGGAAAAGTGTAAATTGTGGGTTTTGGAGAATATCAGGTGAGTTTAAGTTTTTCTGGGTGGTGAATCTATGGTTTTGGTTGAATTCTTCTGTTTTTTTTTTAGCGTTTTCTTCTGTTTTTGGGGTGGTCCCATTCTTGTTTGGGGTGTTTTTGACATATTTTGGGGTCTCCGTTGGTTTTTGTTGGGTTCTTGTTGTTCATCATGGTGGAAAAGGGTAAATTGTGGGTATTGGAGAACATCAGGTAGGTTTAGGGGGACTTTTGGGGTGGATCAACGGCTTTTAGGGTTTTCTTTCGGTTTTGGGGGTGATCCCGCTTTTTTTTGTGGTGTTTTTGACGTGTTTTGGGGTTTCCGTTGCGTTTCGTTGATTTCCTAATGTGTTTTAAGTTTGTTGGGAGTGGACTTTGGGATTTGGAGAACATCAGGTAGGTTTAGTGTGTTTTTGGGGTGGATCTATGTTTTTTGGGGTTTTCTTTCTTTTTTAGGGGTTATCCTGTTCTTGTTTGGGGTGTTTTCGACTTGTTTTGGGGTCTCCGTTGGGTTTTAGTTGGATTCTCGTTGGTCGTTAGGGTAAATGGGAGTGGATTGTGGGTTTTGAAGAAGATCAGGTGAGTTTAGGGTGGTTTTGCGGGGAAATTCATAGTGTTTGGTGTTTTTTCTTCTGATCCAGTTCTTTTCTGGGGTGTTTTTGAGGTGTTTTTGGGGTTTCCGTTGGGTTTCGTTGAGTTCCTAATGGGTTTTATGGTGGTTGGGAGTGGACATTTGGATTTGGAGAACATCAGGTACGTTTAGAGTGGTTTTGGGATTGGATCCGTGCTTTTTGGGGTTTTCTTTCGTTTTTGGGGGTGATCCTGTTCTTGTTTGGGGTGTTTTGGACGTGTTTTGGGTTCTCCGTTGGGTTTCGTTGTGTTTTCCGTGGTCATCATGGTGGAAAAGTGTAAATTGTGGGTTTTGGAGAACATCAGGTAGGTTTAGGGTGTTTTTTTGGGGTGGATCTATGTTTTTGGGGGATTTTCTTCCAGTTTTGGGGGTGATTCCGTTCTTGTTTGGGGTGTTTTTGACGTGTTTTGTGGTCTCTGTTTTGTTTCGTTGTGTTTTCCTTGTTCATTTTGGTGGAAAAGGCTGAATAGTGGGTTTTGGAGAACATCAGGTAGGTTTAGGGTGGTTTTGGGATTTGATCCGTGCTTTTTGGGGATTTTGTTCCAGTTTTGGGGGTGATTCCGTTCTTGTTTGTGGTGTTTTTGATGTGTTTTGGGTTCTCCGTTGGGTTTCGTTGGGTTTTCCGTTGGCATCATGGTGGAAAAGGGTAAATTGTGGGTTTTGGAGAACATCAGGTCGGTTTAGGGGGACTTTTGGGGTGGATTCATGGTATTTGTTTTTTTTTTTTTCTGTTTTTCTGGGGTGATCCCGTTCTTTTTGGGTGTGTTTTTGATGTGTTTTGGGGTCTCCGTTGGGTTTTGTTGGGTTCTTGTTGGTCATCATGTTGGAAAAGTGTAAATTGTGGGTTTTGGAGAATATCAGGTGAGTTTAAGTTTTTCTGGGTGGTGAATCTATGGTTTTGGTTGAATTCTTCTGTTTTTTTTTAGCGTTTTCTTCTGTTTTTGGGGTGGTCCCATTCTTGTTTGGGGTGTTTTTGACACATTTTGGGGTCTCCGTTGGTTTTTGTTGGGTTCTTGTTGTTCATCATGGTGGAAAAGGGTAAATTGTGGGTATTGGAGAACATCAGGTAGGTTTAGGGGGACTTTTGGGGTGGATCAACGGCTTTTAGGGTTTTCTTTCGGTTTTGGGGGTGATCCCGCTTTTTTTTGTGGTGTTTTTGACGTGTTTTGGGGTTTCCGTTGCGTTTCGTTGATTTCCTAATGTGTTTTAAGTTTGTTGGGAGTGGACTTTGGGATTTGGAGAACATCAGGTAGGTTTAGTGTGTTTTTGGGGTGGATCTATGTTTTTTGGGGTTTTCTTTCTTTTTTAGGGGTTATCCTGTTCTTGTTTGGGGTGTTTTCGACTTGTTTTGGGGTCTCCGTTGGGTTTTAGTTGGATTCTCGTTGGTCGTTAGGGTAAATGGGAGTGGATTGTGGGTTTTGAAGAAGATCAGGTGAGTTTAGGGTGGTTTTGCGGGGAAATTCATAGTGTTTGGTGTTTTTTCTTCTGATCCAGTTCTTTTCTGGGGTGTTTTTGAGGTGTTTTTGGGGTTTCCGTTGGGTTTCGTTGAGTTCCTAATGGGTTTTATGGTGGTTGGGAGTGGACATTTGGATTTGGAGAACATCAGGTACGTTTAGAGTGGTTTTGGGATTGGATCCGTGCTTTTTGGGGTTTTCTTTCGTTTTTGGGGGTGATCCTGTTCTTGTTTGGGGTGTTTTGGACGTGTTTTGGGTTCTCCGTTGGGTTTCGTTGTGTTTTCCGTGGTCATCATGGTGGAAAAGTGTAAATTGTGGGTTTTGGAGAACATCAGGTAGGTTTAGGGTGTTTTTTGGGGTGGATCTATGTTTTTGGGGGATTTTCTTCCAGTTTTGGGGGTGATTCCGTTCTTGTTTGGGGTGTTTTTGACGTGTTTTGTGGTCTCTGTTTTGTTTCGTTGTGTTTTCCTTGTTCATTTTGGTGGAAAAGGCTGAATAGTGGGTTTTGGAGAACATCAGGTAGGTTTAGGGTGGTTTTGGGATTTGATCCGTGCTTTTTGGGGATTTTGTTCCAGTTTTGGGGGTGATTCCGTTCTTGTTTGTGGTGTTTTTGATGTGTTTTGGGTTCTCCGTTGGGTTTCGTTGGGTTTTCCGTTGGCATCATGGTGGAAAAGGGTAAATTGTGGGTTTTGGAGAACATCAGGTAGGTTTAGGGGGACTTTTGGGGTGGATTCATGGTATTTGTTTTTTTTTTTTTCTGTTTTTCTGGGGTGATCCCGTTCTTTTTGGGTGTGTTTTTGATGTGTTTTGGGGTCTCCGTTGGGTTTTGTTGGGTTCTTGTTGGTCATCATGTTGGAAAAGTGTAAATTGTGGGTTTTGGAGAATATCAGGTGAGTTTAAGTTTTTCTGGGTGGTGAATCTATGGTTTTGGTTGAATTCTTCTGTTTTTTTTTAGCGTTTTCTTCTGTTTTTGGGGTGGTCCCATTCTTGTTTGGGGTGTTTTTGACATATTTTGGGGTCTCCGTTGGTTTTTGTTGGGTTCTTGTTGTTCATCATGGTGGAAAAGGGTAAATTGTGGGTATTGGAGAACATCAGGTAGGTTTAGGGGGACTTTTGGGGTGGATCAACGGCTTTTAGGGTTTTCTTTCGGTTTTGGGGGTGATCCCGCTTTTTTTTGTGGTGTTTTTGACGTGTTTTGGGGTTTCCGTTGCGTTTCGTTGATTTCCTAATGTGTTTTAAGTTTGTTGGGAGTGGACTTTGGGATTTGGAGAACATCAGGTAGGTTTAGTGTGTTTTTGGGGTGGATCTATGTTTTTTGGGGTTTTCTTTCTTTTTTAGGGGTTATCCTGTTCTTGTTTGGGGTGTTTTCGACTTGTTTTGGGGTCTCCGTTGGGTTTTAGTTGGATTCTCGTTGGTCGTTAGGGTAAATGGGAGTGGATTGTGGGTTTTGAAGAAGATCAGGTGAGTTTAGGGTGGTTTTGCGGGGAAATTCATAGTGTTTGGTGTTTTTTCTTCTGATCCAGTTCTTTTCTGGGGTGTTTTTGAGGTGTTTTTGGGGTTTCCGTTGGGTTTCGTTGAGTTCCTAATGGGTTTTATGGTGGTTGGGAGTGGACATTTGGATTTGGAGAACATCAGGTACGTTTAGAGTGGTTTTGGGATTGGATCCGTGCTTTTTGGGGTTTTCTTTCGTTTTTGGGGGTGATCCTGTTCTTGTTTGGGGTGTTTTGGACGTGTTTTGGGTTCTCCGTTGGGTTTCGTTGTGTTTTCCGTGGTCATCATGGTGGAAAAGTGTAAATTGTGGGTTTTGGAGAACATCAGGTAGGTTTAGGGTGTTTTTTGGGGTGGATCTATGTTTTTGGGGGATTTTCTTCCAGTTTTGGGGGTGATTCCGTTCTTGTTTGGGGTGTTTTTGACGTGTTTTGTGGTCTCTGTTTTGTTTCGTTGTGTTTTCCTTGTTCATTTTGGTGGAAAAGGCTGAATAGTGGGTTTTGGAGAACATCAGGTAGGTTTAGGGTGGTTTTGGGATTTGATCCGTGCTTTTTGGGGATTTTGTTCCAGTTTTGGGGGTGATTCCGTTCTTGTTTGTGGTGTTTTTGATGTGTTTTGGGTTCTCCGTTGGGTTTCGTTGGGTTTTCCGTTGGCATCATGGTGGAAAAGGGTAAATTGTGGGTTTTGGAGAACATCAGGTAGGTTTAGGGGGACTTTTGGGGTGGATTCATGGTATTTGTTTTTTTTTTTTTTCTGTTTTTCTGGGGTGATCCCGTTCTTTTTTGGTGTGTTTTTGATGTGTTTTGGGGTCTCCGTTGGGTTTTGTTGGGTTCTTGTTGGTCATCATGTTGGAAAAGTGTAAATTGTGGGTTTTGGAGAATATCAGGTGAGTTTAAGTTTTTCTGGGTGGTGAATCTATGGTTTTGGTTGAATTCTTCTGTTTTTTTTTAGCGTTTTCTTCTGTTTTTGGGGTGGTCCCATTCTTGTTTGGGGTGTTTTTGACATATTTTGGGGTCTCCGTTGGTTTTTGTTGGGTTCTTGTTGTTCATCATGGTGGAAAAGGGTAAATTGTGGGTATTGGAGAACATCAGGTAGGTTTAGGGGGACTTTTGGGGTGGATCAACGGCTTTTAGGGTTTTCTTTCGGTTTTGGGGGTGATCCCGCTTTTTTTTGTGGTGTTTTTGACGTGTTTTGGGGTTTCCGTTGCGTTTCGTTGATTTCCTAATGTGTTTTAAGTTTGTTGGGAGTGGACTTTGGGATTTGGAGAACATCAGGTAGGTTTAGTGTGTTTTTGGGGTGGATCTATGTTTTTTGGGGTTTTCTTTCTTTTTTAGGGGTTATCCTGTTCTTGTTTGGGGTGTTTTCGACTTGTTTTGGGGTCTCCGTTGGGTTTTAGTTGGATTCTCGTTGGTCGTTAGGGTAAATGGGAGTGGATTGTGGGTTTTGAAGAAGATCAGGTGAGTTTAGGGTGGTTTTGCGGGGAAATTCATAGTGTTTGGTGTTTTTTCTTCTGATCCAGTTCTTTTCTGGGGTGTTTTTGAGGTGTTTTTGGGGTTTCCGTTGGGTTTCGTTGAGTTCCTAATGGGTTTTATGGTGGTTGGGAGTGGACATTTGGATTTGGAGAACATCAGGTACGTTTAGAGTGGTTTTGGGATTGGATCCGTGCTTTTTGGGGTTTTCTTTCGTTTTTGGGGGTGATCCTGTTCTTGTTTGGGGTGTTTTGGACGTGTTTTGGGTTCTCCGTTGGGTTTCGTTGTGTTTTCCGTGGTCATCATGGTGGAAAAGTGTAAATTGTGGGTTTTGGAGAACATCAGGTAGGTTTAGGGTGTTTTTTGGGGTGGATCTATGTTTTTGGGGGATTTTCTTCCAGTTTTGGGGGTGATTCCGTTCTTGTTTGGGGTGTTTTTGACGTGTTTTGTGGTCTCTGTTTTGTTTCGTTGTGTTTTCCTTGTTCATTTTGGTGGAAAAGGCTGAATAGTGGGTTTTGGAGAACATCAGGTAGGTTTAGGGTGGTTTTGGGATTTGATCCGTGCTTTTTGGGGATTTTGTTCCAGTTTTGGGGGTGATTCCGTTCTTGTTTGTGGTGTTTTTGATGTGTTTTGGGTTCTCCGTTGGGTTTCGTTGGGTTTTCCGTTGGCATCATGGTGGAAAAGGGTAAATTGTGGGTTTTGGAGAACATCAGGTAGGTTTAGGGGGACTTTTGGGGTGGATTCATGGTATTTGTTTTTTTTTTTTTCTGTTTTTCTGGGGTGATCCCGTTCTTTTTGGGTGTGTTTTTGATGTGTTTTGGGGTCTCCGTTGGGTTTTGTTGGGTTCTTGTTGGTCATCATGTTGGAAAAGTGTAAATTGTGGGTTTTGGAGAATATCAGGTGAGTTTAAGTTTTTCTGGGTGGTGAATCTATGGTTTTGGTTGAATTCTTCTGTTTTTTTTTAGCGTTTTCTTCTGTTTTTGGGGTGGTCCCATTCTTGTTTGGGGTGTTTTTGACATATTTTGGGGTCTCCGTTGGTTTTTGTTGGGTTCTTGTTGTTCATCATGGTGGAAAAGGGTAAATTGTGGGTATTGGAGAACATCAGGTAGGTTTAGGGGGACTTTTGGGGTGGATCAACGGCTTTTAGGGTTTTCTTTCGGTTTTGGGGGTGATCCCGCTTTTTTTTGTGGTGTTTTTGACGTGTTTTGGGGTTTCCGTTGCGTTTCGTTGATTTCCTAATGTGTTTTAAGTTTGTTGGGAGTGGACTTTGGGATTTGGAGAACATCAGGTAGGTTTAGTGTGTTTTTGGGGTGGATCTATGTTTTTTGGGGTTTTCTTTCTTTTTTAGGGGTTATCCTGTTCTTGTTTGGGGTGTTTTCGACTTGTTTTGGGGTCTCCGTTGGGTTTTAGTTGGATTCTCGTTGGTCGTTAGGGTAAATGGGAGTGGATTGTGGGTTTTGAAGAAGATCAGGTGAGTTTAGGGTGGTTTTGCGGGGAAATTCATAGTGTTTGGTGTTTTTTCTTCTGATCCAGTTCTTTTCTGGGGTGTTTTTGAGGTGTTTTTGGGGTTTCCGTTGGGTTTCGTTGAGTTCCTAATGGGTTTTATGGTGGTTGGGAGTGGACATTTGGATTTGGAGAACATCAGGTACGTTTAGAGTGGTTTTGGGATTGGATCCGTGCTTTTTGGGGTTTTCTTTCGTTTTTGGGGGTGATCCTGTTCTTGTTTGGGGTGTTTTGGACGTGTTTTGGGTTCTCCGTTGGGTTTCGTTGTGTTTTCCGTGGTCATCATGGTGGAAAAGTGTAAATTGTGGGTTTTGGAGAACATCAGGTAGGTTTAGGGTGTTTTTTGGGGTGGATCTATGTTTTTGGGGGATTTTCTTCCAGTTTTGGGGGTGATTCCGTTCTTGTTTGGGGTGTTTTTGACGTGTTTTGTGGTCTCTGTTTTGTTTCGTTGTGTTTTCCTTGTTCATTTTGGTGGAAAAGGCTGAATAGTGGGTTTTGGAGAACATCAGGTAGGTTTAGGGTGGTTTTGGGATTTGATCCGTGCTTTTTGGGGATTTTGTTCCAGTTTTGGGGGTGATTCCGTTCTTGTTTGTGGTGTTTTTGATGTGTTTTGGGTTCTCCGTTGGGTTTCGTTGGGTTTTCCGTTGGCATCATGGTGGAAAAGGGTAAATTGTGGGTTTTGGAGAACATCAGGTAGGTTTAGGGGGACTTTTGGGGTGGATTCATGGTATTTGTTTTTTTTTTTTTTCTGTTTTTCTGGGGTGATCCCGTTCTTTTTTGGTGTGTTTTTGATGTGTTTTGGGGTCTCCGTTGGGTTTTGTTGGGTTCTTGTTGGTCATCATGTTGGAAAAGTGTAAATTGTGGGTTTTGGAGAATATCAGGTGAGTTTAAGTTTTTCTGGGTGGTGAATCTATGGTTTTGGTTGAATTCTTCTGTTTTTTTTTTAGCGTTTTCTTCTGTTTTTGGGGTGGTCCCATTCTTGTTTGGGGTGTTTTTGACATATTTTGGGGTCTCCGTTGGTTTTTGTTGGGTTCTTGTTGTTCATCATGGTGGAAAAGGGTAAATTGTGGGTATTGGAGAACATCAGGTAGGTTTAGGGGGACTTTTGGGGTGGATCAACGGCTTTTAGGGTTTTCTTTCGGTTTTGGGGGTGATCCCGCTTTTTTTTGTGGTGTTTTTGACGTGTTTTGGGGTTTCCGTTGCGTTTCGTTGATTTCCTAATGTGTTTTAAGTTTGTTGGGAGTGGACTTTGGGATTTGGAGAACATCAGGTAGGTTTAGTGTGTTTTTGGGGTGGATCTATGTTTTTTGGGGTTTTCTTTCTTTTTTAGGGGTTATCCTGTTCTTGTTTGGGGTGTTTTCGACTTGTTTTGGGGTCTCCGTTGGGTTTTAGTTGGATTCTCGTTGGTCGTTAGGGTAAATGGGAGTGGATTGTGGGTTTTGAAGAAGATCAGGTGAGTTTAGGGTGGTTTTGCGGGGAAATTCATAGTGTTTGGTGTTTTTTCTTCTGATCCAGTTCTTTTCTGGGGTGTTTTTGAGGTGTTTTTGGGGTTTCCGTTGGGTTTCGTTGAGTTCCTAATGGGTTTTATGGTGGTTGGGAGTGGACATTTGGATTTGGAGAACATCAGGTACGTTTAGAGTGGTTTTGGGATTGGATCCGTGCTTTTTGGGGTTTTCTTTCGTTTTTGGGGGTGATCCTGTTCTTGTTTGGGGTGTTTTGGACGTGTTTTGGGTTCTCCGTTGGGTTTCGTTGTGTTTTCCGTGGTCATCATGGTGGAAAAGTGTAAATTGTGGGTTTTGGAGAACATCAGGTAGGTTTAGGGTGTTTTTTTGGGGTGGATCTATGTTTTTGGGGGATTTTCTTCCAGTTTTGGGGGTGATTCCGTTCTTGTTTGGGGTGTTTTTGACGTGTTTTGTGGTCTCTGTTTTGTTTCGTTGTGTTTTCCTTGTTCATTTTGGTGGAAAAGGCTGAATAGTGGGTTTTGGAGAACATCAGGTAGGTTTAGGGTGGTTTTGGGATTTGATCCGTGCTTTTTGGGGATTTTGTTCCAGTTTTGGGGGTGATTCCGTTCTTGTTTGTGGTGTTTTTGATGTGTTTTGGGTTCTCCGTTGGGTTTCGTTGGGTTTTCCGTTGGCATCATGGTGGAAAAGGGTAAATTGTGGGTTTTGGAGAACATCAGGTCGGTTTAGGGGGACTTTTGGGGTGGATTCATGGTATTTGTTTTTTTTTTTTTCTGTTTTTCTGGGGTGATCCCGTTCTTTTTGGGTGTGTTTTTGATGTGTTTTGGGGTCTCCGTTGGGTTTTGTTGGGTTCTTGTTGGTCATCATGTTGGAAAAGTGTAAATTGTGGGTTTTGGAGAATATCAGGTGAGTTTAAGTTTTTCTGGGTGGTGAATCTATGGTTTTGGTTGAATTCTTCTGTTTTTTTTTAGCGTTTTCTTCTGTTTTTGGGGTGGTCCCATTCTTGTTTGGGGTGTTTTTGACATATTTTGGGGTCTCCGTTGGTTTTTGTTGGGTTCTTGTTGTTCATCATGGTGGAAAAGGGTAAATTGTGGGTATTGGAGAACATCAGGTAGGTTTAGGGGGACTTTTGGGGTGGATCAACGGCTTTTAGGGTTTTCTTTCGGTTTTGGGGGTGATCCCGCTTTTTTTGGTGGTGTTTTTGACGTGTTTTGGGGTTTCCGTTGCGTTTCGTTGATTTCCTAATGTGTTTTAAGTTTGTTGGGAGTGGACTTTGGGATTTGGAGAACATCAGGTAGGTTTAGTGTGTTTTTGGGGTGGATCTATGTTTTTTGGGGTTTTCTTTCTTTTTTAGGGGTTATCCTGTTCTTGTTTGGGGTGTTTTTGACTTGTTTTGGGGTCTCCGTTGGGTTTTAGTTGGATTCTCGTTGGTCGTTAGGGTAAATGGGAGTGGATTGTGGGTTTTGAAGAAGATCAGGTGAGTTTAGGGTGGTTTTGCGGGGAAATTCATAGTGTTTGGTGTTTTTTCTTCTGATCCAGTTCTTTTCTGGGGTGTTTTTGAGGTGTTTTTGGGGTTTCCGTTGGGTTTCGTTGAGTTCCTAATGGGTTTTATGGTGGTTGGGAGTGGACATTTGGATTTGGAGAACATCAGGTACGTTTAGAGTGGTTTTGGGATTGGATCCGTGCTTTTTGGGGTTTTCTTTCGTTTTTGGGGGTGATCCTGTTCTTGTTTGGGGTGTTTTGGACGTGTTATGGGGTCTCCGTTGGGTTTCATTGGGTTTCTCGTGGTCATCATGGTGGAAAAGTGTAAATTGTGGGTTTTGGAGAACATCAGGTAGATTTAGGGTGTTTTTTGGGGTGGATCTATGTTTTTGGGGGATTTTCTTCCAGTTTTGGGGGTGATTCCGTTCTTGTTTGGGGTGTTTTTGACGTGTTTTGTGGTCTCTGTTTTGTTTCGTTGTGTTTTCCTTGTTCATTTTGGTGGAAAAGGCTGAATAGTGGGTTTTGGAGAACATCAGGTAGGTTTAGGGTGGTTTTGGGATTTGATCCGTGCTTTTTGGGGATTTTGTTCCAGTTTTGGGGGTGATTCCGTTCTTGTTTGTGGTGTTTTTGATGTGTTTTGGGTTCTCCGTTGGGTTTCGTTGGGTTTTCCGTTGGCATCATGGTGGAAAAGGGTAAATTGTGGGTTTTGGAGAACATCAGGTAGGTTTAGGGGGACTTTTGGGGTGGATTCATGGTATTTGTTTTTTTTTTTTTCTGTTTTTCTGGGGTGATCCCGTTCTTTTTTGGTGTGTTTTTGATGTGTTTTGGGGTCTCCGTTGGGTTTTGTTGGGTTCTTGTTGGTCATCATGTTGGAAAAGTGTAAATTGTGGGTTTTGGAGAATATCAGGTGAGTTTAAGTTTTTCTGGGTGGTGAATCTATGGTTTTGGTTGAATTCTTCTGTTTTTTTTTTAGCGTTTTCTTCTGTTTTTGGGGTGGTCCCATTCTTGTTTGGGGTGTTTTTGACATATTTTGGGGTCTCCGTTGGTTTTTGTTGGGTTCTTGTTGTTCATCATGGTGGAAAAGGGTAAATTGTGGGTATTGGAGAACATCAGGTAGGTTTAGGGGGACTTTTGGGGTGGATCAACGGCTTTTAGGGTTTTCTTTCGGTTTTGGGGGTGATCCCGCTTTTTTTTGTGGTGTTTTTGACGTGTTTTGGGGTTTCCGTTGCGTTTCGTTGATTTCCTAATGTGTTTTAAGTTTGTTGGGAGTGGACTTTGGGATTTGGAGAACATCAGGTAGGTTTAGTGTGTTTTTGGGGTGGATCTATGTTTTTTGGGGTTTTCTTTCTTTTTTAGGGGTTATCCTGTTCTTGTTTGGGGTGTTTTCGACTTGTTTTGGGGTCTCCGTTGGGTTTTAGTTGGATTCTCGTTGGTCGTTAGGGTAAATGGGAGTGGATTGTGGGTTTTGAAGAAGATCAGGTGAGTTTAGGGTGGTTTTGCGGGGAAATTCATAGTGTTTGGTGTTTTTTCTTCTGATCCAGTTCTTTTCTGGGGTGTTTTTGAGGTGTTTTTGGGGTTTCCGTTGGGTTTCGTTGAGTTCCTAATGGGTTTTATGGTGGTTGGGAGTGGACATTTGGATTTGGAGAACATCAGGTACGTTTAGAGTGGTTTTGGGATTGGATCCGTGCTTTTTGGGGTTTTCTTTCGTTTTTGGGGGTGATCCTGTTCTTGTTTGGGGTGTTTTGGACGTGTTTTGGGTTCTCCGTTGGGTTTCGTTGTGTTTTCCGTGGTCATCATGGTGGAAAAGTGTAAATTGTGGGTTTTGGAGAACATCAGGTAGGTTTAGGGTGTTTTTTTGGGGTGGATCTATGTTTTTGGGGGATTTTCTTCCAGTTTTGGGGGTGATTCCGTTCTTGTTTGGGGTGTTTTTGACGTGTTTTGTGGTCTCTGTTTTGTTTCGTTGTGTTTTCCTTGTTCATTTTGGTGGAAAAGGCTGAATAGTGGGTTTTGGAGAACATCAGGTAGGTTTAGGGTGGTTTTGGGATTTGATCCGTGCTTTTTGGGGATTTTGTTCCAGTTTTGGGGGTGATTCCGTTCTTGTTTGTGGTGTTTTTGATGTGTTTTGGGTTCTCCGTTGGGTTTCGTTGGGTTTTCCGTTGGCATCATGGTGGAAAAGGGTAAATTGTGGGTTTTGGAGAACATCAGGTAGGTTTAGGGGGACTTTTGGGGTGGATTCATGGTATTTGTTTTTTTTTTCTTCTGTTTTTCTGGGGTGATCCCGTTCTTTTTGGGTGTGTTTTTGATGTGTTTTGGGGTCTCCGTTGGGTTTTGTTGGGTTCTTGTTGGTCATCATGTTGGAAAAGTGTAAATTGTGGGTTTTGGAGAATATCAGGTGAGTTTAAGTTTTTCTGGGTGGTGAATCTATGGTTTTGGTTGAATTCTTCTGTTTTTTTTTTAGCGTTTTCTTCTGTTTTTGGGGTGGTCCCATTCTTGTTTGGGGTGTTTTTGACATATTTTGGGGTCTCCGTTGGTTTTTGTTGGGTTCTTGTTGTTCATCATGGTGGAAAAGGGTAAATTGTGGGTATTGGAGAACATCAGGTAGGTTTAGGGGGACTATTGGGGTGGATCAACGGCTTTTAGGGTTTTCTTTCGGTTTTGGGGGTGATCCCGCTTTTTTTTGTGGTGTTTTTGACGTGTTTTGGGGTTTCCGTTGCGTTTTGTTGATTTCCTAATGTGTTTTAAGTTTGTTGGGAGTGGACTTTGGGATTTGGAGAACATCAGGTAGGTTTAGTGTGTTTTTGGGGTGGATCTATGTTTTTTGGGGTTTTCTTTCTTTTTTAGGGGTTATCCTGTTCTTGTTTGGGGTGTTTTCGACTTGTTTTGGGGTCTCCGTTGGGTTTTAGTTGGATTCTCGTTGGTCGTTAGGGTAAATGGGAGTGGATTGTGGGTTTTGAAGAAGATCAGGTGAGTTTAGGGTGGTTTTGCGGGGAAATTCATAGTGTTTGGTGTTTTTTCTTCTGATCCAGTTCTTTTCTGGGGTGTTTTTGAGGTGTTTTTGGGGTTTCCGTTGGGTTTCGTTGAGTTCCTAATGGGTTTTATGGTGGTTGGGAGTGGACATTTGGATTTGGAGAACATCAGGTACGTTTAGAGTGGTTTTGGGATTGGATCCGTGCTTTTTGGGGTTTTCTTTCGTTTTTGGGGGTGATCCTGTTCTTGTTTGGGGTGTTTTGGACGTGTTATGGGGTCTCCGTTGGGTTTCATTGGGTTTCTCGTGGTCATCATGGTGGAAAAGTGTAAATTGTGGGTTTTGGAGAACATCAGGTAGATTTAGGGTGTTTTTTGGGGTGGATCTATGTTTTTGGGGGATTTTCTTCCAGTTTTGGGGGTGATTCCGTTCTTGTTTGGGGTGTTTTTGACGTGTTTTGTGGTCTCTGTTTTGTTTCGTTGTGTTTTCCTTGTTCATTTTGGTGGAAAAGGCTGAATAGTGGGTTTTGGAGAACATCAGGTAGGTTTAGGGTGGTTTTGGGATTTGATCCGTGCTTTTTGGGGATTTTGTTCCAGTTTTGGGGGTGATTCCGTTCTTGTTTGTGGTGTTTTTGATGTGTTTTGGGTTCTCCGTTGGGTTTCGTTGGGTTTTCCGTTGGCATCATGGTGGAAAAGGGTAAATTGTGGGTTTTGGAGAACATCAGGTAGGTTTAGGGGGACTTTTGGGGTGGATTCATGGTATTTGTTTTTTTTTTTTTCTGTTTTTCTGGGGTGATCCCGTTCTTTTTTGGTGTGTTTTTGATGTGTTTTGGGGTCTCCGTTGGGTTTTGTTGGGTTCTTGTTGGTCATCATGTTGGAAAAGTGTAAATTGTGGGTTTTGGAGAATATCAGGTGAGTTTAAGTTTTTCTGGGTGGTGAATCTATGGTTTTGGTTGAATTCTTCTGTTTTTTTTTTAGCGTTTTCTTCTGTTTTTGGGGTGGTCCCATTCTTGTTTGGGGTGTTTTTGACATATTTTGGGGTCTCCGTTGGTTTTTGTTGGGTTCTTGTTGTTCATCATGGTGGAAAAGGGTAAATTGTGGGTATTGGAGAACATCAGGTAGGTTTAGGGGGACTTTTGGGGTGGATCAACGGCTTTTAGGGTTTTCTTTCGGTTTTGGGGGTGATCCCGCTTTTTTTGGTGGTGTTTTTGACGTGTTTTGGGGTTTCCGTTGCGTTTCGTTGATTTCCTAATGTGTTTTAAGTTTGTTGGGAGTGGACTTTGGGATTTGGAGAACATCAGGTAGGTTTAGTGTGTTTTTGGGGTGGATCTATGTTTTTTGGGGTTTTCTTTCTTTTTTAGGGGTTATCCTGTTCTTGTTTGGGGTGTTTTCGACTTGTTTTGGGGTCTCCGTTGGGTTTTAGTTGGATTCTCGTTGGTCGTTAGGGTAAATGGGAGTGGATTGTGGGTTTTGAAGAAGATCAGGTGAGTTTAGGGTGGTTTTGCGGGGAAATTCATAGTGTTTGGTGTTTTTTCTTCTGATCCAGTTCTTTTCTGGGGTGTTTTTGAGGTGTTTTTGGGGTTTCCGTTGGGTTTCGTTGAGTTCCTAATGGGTTTTATGGTGGTTGGGAGTGGACATTTGGATTTGGAGAACATCAGGTACGTTTAGAGTGGTTTTGGGATTGGATCCGTGCTTTTTGGGGTTTTCTTTCGTTTTTGGGGGTGATCCTGTTCTTGTTTGGGGTGTTTTGGACGTGTTTTGGGTTCTCCGTTGGGTTTCGTTGTGTTTTCCGTGGTCATCATGGTGGAAAAGTGTAAATTGTGGGTTTTGGAGAACATCAGGTAGGTTTAGGGTGTTTTTTGGGGTGGATCTATGTTTTTGGGGGATTTTCTTCCAGTTTTGGGGGTGATTCCGTTCTTGTTTGGGGTGTTTTTGACGTGTTTTGTGGTCTCTGTTTTGTTTCGTTGTGTTTTCCTTGTTCATTTTGGTGGAAAAGGCTGAATAGTGGGTTTTGGAGAACATCAGGTAGGTTTAGGGTGGTTTTGGGATTTGATCCGTGCTTTTTGGGGATTTTGTTCCAGTTTTGGGGGTGATTCCGTTCTTGTTTGTGGTGTTTTTGATGTGTTTTGGGTTCTCCGTTGGGTTTCGTTGGGTTTTCCGTTGGCATCATGGTGGAAAAGGGTAAATTGTGGGTTTTGGAGAACATCAGGTAGGTTTAGGGGGACTTTTGGGGTGGATTCATGGTATTTGTTTTTTTTTTTTTCTGTTTTTCTGGGGTGATCCCGTTCTTTTTTGGTGTGTTTTTGATGTGTTTTGGGGTCTCCGTTGGGTTTTGTTGGGTTCTTGTTGGTCATCATGTTGGAAAAGTGTAAATTGTGGGTTTTGGAGAATATCAGGTGAGTTTAAGTTTTTCTGGGTGGTGAATCTATGGTTTTGGTTGAATTCTTCTGTTTTTTTTTTTTTTTAGCGTTTTCTTCTGTTTTTGGGGTGGTCCCATTCTTGTTTGGGGTGTTTTTGACATATTTTGGGGTCTCCGTTGGTTTTTGTTGGGTTCTTGTTGTTCATCATGGTGGAAAAGGGTAAATTGTGGGTATTGGAGAACATCAGGTAGGTTTAGGGGGACTTTTGGGGTGGATCAACGGCTTTTAGGGTTTTCTTTCGGTTTTGGGGGTGATCCCGCTTTTTTTTGTGGTGTTTTTGACGTGTTTTGGGGTTTCCGTTGCGTTTCGTTGATTTCCTAATGTGTTTTAAGTTTGTTGGGAGTGGACTTTGGGATTTGGAGAACATCAGGTAGGTTTAGTGTGTTTTTGGGGTGGATCTATGTTTTTTGGGGTTTTCTTTCTTTTTTAGGGGTTATCCTGTTCTTGTTTGGGGTGTTTTCGACTTGTTTTGGGGTCTCCGTTGGGTTTTAGTTGGATTCTCGTTGGTCGTTAGGGTAAATGGGAGTGGATTGTGGGTTTTGAAGAAGATCAGGTGAGTTTAGGGTGGTTTTGCGGGGAAATTCATAGTGTTTGGTGTTTTTTCTTCTGATCCAGTTCTTTTCTGGGGTGTTTTTGAGGTGTTTTTGGGGTTTCCGTTGGGTTTCGTTGAGTTCCTAATGGGTTTTATGGTGGTTGGGAGTGGACATTTGGATTTGGAGAACATCAGGTACGTTTAGAGTGGTTTTGGGATTGGATCCGTGCTTTTTGGGGTTTTCTTTCGTTTTTGGGGGTGATCCTGTTCTTGTTTGGGGTGTTTTGGACGTGTTTTGGGTTCTCCGTTGGGTTTCGTTGTGTTTTCCGTGGTCATCATGGTGGAAAAGTGTAAATTGTGGGTTTTGGAGAACATCAGGTAGGTTTAGGGTGTTTTTTGGGGTGGATCTATGTTTTTGGGGGATTTTCTTCCAGTTTTGGGGGTGATTCCGTTCTTGTTTGGGGTGTTTTTGACGTGTTTTGTGGTCTCTGTTTTGTTTCGTTGTGTTTTCCTTGTTCATTTTGGTGGAAAAGGCTGAATAGTGGGTTTTGGAGAACATCAGGTAGGTTTAGGGTGGTTTTGGGATTTGATCCGTGCTTTTTGGGGATTTTGTTCCAGTTTTGGGGGTGATTCCGTTCTTGTTTGTGGTGTTTTTGATGTGTTTTGGGTTCTCCGTTGGGTTTCGTTGGGTTTTCCGTTGGCATCATGGTGGAAAAGGGTAAATTGTGGGTTTTGGAGAACATCAGGTAGGTTTAGGGGGACTTTTGGGGTGGATTCATGGTATTTGTTTTTTTTTTTTTCTGTTTTTCTGGGGTGATCCCGTTCTTTTTTGGTGTGTTTTTGATGTGTTTTGGGGTCTCCGTTGGGTTTTGTTGGGTTCTTGTTGGTCATCATGTTGGAAAAGTGTAAATTGTGGGTTTTGGAGAATATCAGGTGAGTTTAAGTTTTTCTGGGTGGTGAATCTATGGTTTTGGTTGAATTCTTCTGTTTTTTTTTTAGCGTTTTCTTCTGTTTTTGGGGTGGTCCCATTCTTGTTTGGGGTGTTTTTGACATATTTTGGGGTCTCCGTTGGTTTTTGTTGGGTTCTTGTTGTTCATCATGGTGGAAAAGGGTAAATTGTGGGTATTGGAGAACATCAGGTAGGTTTAGGGGGACTTTTGGGGTGGATCAACGGCTTTTAGGGTTTTCTTTCGGTTTTGGGGGTGATCCCGCTTTTTTTTGTGGTGTTTTTGACGTGTTTTGGGGTTTCCGTTGCGTTTCGTTGATTTCCTAATGTGTTTTAAGTTTGTTGGGAGTGGACTTTGGGATTTGGAGAACATCAGGTAGGTTTAGTGTGTTTTTGGGGTGGATCTATGTTTTTTGGGGTTTTCTTTCTTTTTTAGGGGTTATCCTGTTCTTGTTTGGGGTGTTTTCGACTTGTTTTGGGGTCTCCGTTGGGTTTTAGTTGGATTCTCGTTGGTCGTTAGGGTAAATGGGAGTGGATTGTGGGTTTTGAAGAAGATCAGGTGAGTTTAGGGTGGTTTTGCGGGGAAATTCATAGTGTTTGGTGTTTTTTCTTCTGATCCAGTTCTTTTCTGGGGTGTTTTTGAGGTGTTTTTGGGGTTTCCGTTGGGTTTCGTTGAGTTCCTAATGGGTTTTATGGTGGTTGGGAGTGGACATTTGGATTTGGAGAACATCAGGTACGTTTAGAGTGGTTTTGGGATTGGATCCGTGCTTTTTGGGGTTTTCTTTCGTTTTTGGGGGTGATCCTGTTCTTGTTTGGGGTGTTTTGGACGTGTTTTGGGTTCTCCGTTGGGTTTCGTTGTGTTTTCCGTGGTCATCATGGTGGAAAAGTGTAAATTGTGGGTTTTGGAGAACATCAGGTAGGTTTAGGGTGTTTTTTTGGGGTGGATCTATGTTTTTGGGGGATTTTCTTCCAGTTTTGGGGGTGATTCCGTTCTTGTTTGGGGTGTTTTTGACGTGTTTTGTGGTCTCTGTTTTGTTTCGTTGTGTTTTCCTTGTTCATTTTGGTGGAAAAGGCTGAATAGTGGGTTTTGGAGAACATCAGGTAGGTTTAGGGTGGTTTTGGGATTTGATCCGTGCTTTTTGGGGATTTTGTTCCAGTTTTGGGGGTGATTCCGTTCTTGTTTGTGGTGTTTTTGATGTGTTTTGGGTTCTCCGTTGGGTTTCGTTGGGTTTTCCGTTGGCATCATGGTGGAAAAGGGTAAATTGTGGGTTTTGGAGAACATCAGGTAGGTTTAGGGGGACTTTTGGGGTGGATTCATGGTATTTGTTTTTTTTTTTTTCTGTTTTTCTGGGGTGACCCCGTTCTTTTTGGGTGTGTTTTTGATGTGTTTTGGGGTCTCCGTTGGGTTTTGTTGGGTTCTTGTTGGTCATCATGTTGGAAAAGTGTAAATTGTGGGTTTTGGAGAATATCAGGTGAGTTTAAGTTTTTCTGGGTGGTGAATCTATGGTTTTGGTTGAATTCTTCTGTTTTTTTTTTTAGCGTTTTCTTCTGTTTTTGGGGTGGTCCCATTCTTGTTTGGGGTGTTTTTGACATATTTTGGGGTCTCCGTTGGTTTTTGTTGGGTTCTTGTTGTTCATCATGGTGGAAAAGGGTAAATTGTGGGTATTGGAGAACATCAGGTAGGTTTAGGGGGACTATTGGGGTGGATCAACGGCTTTTAGGGTTTTCTTTCGGTTTTGGGGGTGATCCCGCTTTTTTTTGTGGTGTTTTTGACGTGTTTTGGGGTTTCCGTTGCGTTTCGTTGATTTCCTAATGTGTTTTAAGTTTGTTGGGAGTGGACTTTGGGATTTGGAGAACATCAGGTAGGTTTAGTGTGTTTTTGGGGTGGATCTATGTTTTTTGGGGTTTTCTTTCTTTTTTAGGGGTTATCCTGTTCTTGTTTGGGGTGTTTTCGACTTGTTTTGGGGTCTCCGTTGGGTTTTAGTTGGATTCTCGTTGGTCGTTAGGGTAAATGGGAGTGGATTGTGGGTTTTGAAGAAGATCAGGTGAGTTTAGGGTGGTTTTGCGGGGAAATTCATAGTGTTTGGTGTTTTTTCTTCTGATCCAGTTCTTTTCTGGGGTGTTTTTGAGGTGTTTTTGGGGTTTCCGTTGGGTTTCGTTGAGTTCCTAATGGGTTTTATGGTGGTTGGGAGTGGACATTTGGATTTGGAGAACATCAGGTACGTTTAGAGTGGTTTTGGGATTGGATCCGTGCTTTTTGGGGTTTTCTTTCGTTTTTGGGGGTGATCCTGTTCTTGTTTGGGGTGTTTTGGACGTGTTTTGGGTTCTCCGTTGGGTTTCGTTGTGTTTTCCGTGGTCATCATGGTGGAAAAGTGTAAATTGTGGGTTTTGGAGAACATCAGGTAGGTTTAGGGTGTTTTTTGGGGTGGATCTATGTTTTTGGGGGATTTTCTTCCAGTTTTGGGGGTGATTCCGTTCTTGTTTGGGGTGTTTTTGACGTGTTTTGTGGTCTCTGTTTTGTTTCGTTGTGTTTTCCTTGTTCATTTTGGTGGAAAAGGCTGAATAGTGGGTTTTGGAGAACATCAGGTAGGTTTAGGGTGGTTTTGGGATTTGATCCGTGCTTTTTGGGGATTTTGTTCCAGTTTTGGGGGTGATTCCGTTCTTGTTTGTGGTGTTTTTGATGTGTTTTGGGTTCTCCGTTGGGTTTCGTTGGGTTTTCCGTTGGCATCATGGTGGAAAAGGGTAAATTGTGGGTTTTGGAGAACATCAGGTAGGTTTAGGGGGACTTTTGGGGTGGATTCATGGTATTTGTTTTTTTTTTTTTCTGTTTTTCTGGGGTGATCCCGTTCTTTTTTGGTGTGTTTTTGATGTGTTTTGGGGTCTCCGTTGGGTTTTGTTGGGTTCTTGTTGGTCATCATGTTGGAAAAGTGTAAATTGTGGGTTTTGGAGAATATCAGGTGAGTTTAAGTTTTTCTGGGTGGTGAATCTATGGTTTTGGTTGAATTCTTCTGTTTTTTTTTTTTTTAGCGTTTTCTTCTGTTTTTGGGGTGGTCCCATTCTTGTTTGGGGTGTTTTTGACATATTTTGGGGTCTCCGTTGGTTTTTGTTGGGTTCTTGTTGTTCATCATGGTGGAAAAGGGTAAATTGTGGGTATTGGAGAACATCAGGTAGGTTTAGGGGGACTTTTGGGGTGGATCAACGGCTTTTAGGGTTTTCTTTCGGTTTTGGGGGTGATCCCGCTTTTTTTGGTGGTGTTTTTGACGTGTTTTGGGGTTTCCGTTGCGTTTCGTTGATTTCCTAATGTGTTTTAAGTTTGTTGGGAGTGGACTTTGGGATTTGGAGAACATCAGGTAGGTTTAGTGTGTTTTTGGGGTGGATCTATGTTTTTTGGGGTTTTCTTTCTTTTTTAGGGGTTATCCTGTTCTTGTTTGGGGTGTTTTCGACTTGTTTTGGGGTCTCCGTTGGGTTTTAGTTGGATTCTCGTTGGTCGTTAGGGTAAATGGGAGTGGATTGTGGGTTTTGAAGAAGATCAGGTGAGTTTAGGGTGGTTTTGCGGGGAAATTCATAGTGTTTGGTGTTTTTTCTTCTGATCCAGTTCTTTTCTGGGGTGTTTTTGAGGTGTTTTTGGGGTTTCCGTTGGGTTTCGTTGAGTTCCTAATGGGTTTTATGGTGGTTGGGAGTGGACATTTGGATTTGGAGAACATCAGGTACGTTTAGAGTGGTTTTGGGATTGGATCCGTGCTTTTTGGGGTTTTCTTTCGTTTTTGGGGGTGATCCTGTTCTTGTTTGGGGTGTTTTGGACGTGTTTTGGGTTCTCCGTTGGGTTTCGTTGTGTTTTCCGTGGTCATCATGGTGGAAAAGTGTAAATTGTGGGTTTTGGAGAACATCAGGTAGGTTTAGGGTGTTTTTTTGGGGTGGATCTATGTTTTTGGGGGATTTTCTTCCAGTTTTGGGGGTGATTCCGTTCTTGTTTGGGGTGTTTTTGACGTGTTTTGTGGTCTCTGTTTTGTTTCGTTGTGTTTTCCTTGTTCATTTTGGTGGAAAAGGCTGAATAGTGGGTTTTGGAGAACATCAGGTAGGTTTAGGGTGGTTTTGGGATTTGATCCGTGCTTTTTGGGGATTTTGTTCCAGTTTTGGGGGTGATTCCGTTCTTGTTTGTGGTGTTTTTGATGTGTTTTGGGTTCTCCGTTGGGTTTCGTTGGGTTTTCCGTTGGCATCATGGTGGAAAAGGGTAAATTGTGGGTTTTGGAGAACATCAGGTAGGTTTAGGGGGACTTTTGGGGTGGATTCATGGTATTTGTTTTTTTTTTTTTTCTGTTTTTCTGGGGTGATCCCGTTCTTTTTTGGTGTGTTTTTGATGTGTTTTGGGGTCTCCGTTGGGTTTTGTTGGGTTCTTGTTGGTCATCATGTTGGAAAAGTGTAAATTGTGGGTTTTGGAGAATATCAGGTGAGTTTAAGTTTTTCTGGGTGGTGAATCTATGGTTTTGGTTGAATTCTTCTGTTTTTTTTTTAGCGTTTTCTTCTGTTTTTGGGGTGGTCCCATTCTTGTTTGGGGTGTTTTTGACATATTTTGGGGTCTCCGTTGGTTTTTGTTGGGTTCTTGTTGTTCATCATGGTGGAAAAGGGTAAATTGTGGGTATTGGAGAACATCAGGTAGGTTTAGGGGGACTTTTGGGGTGGATCAACGGCTTTTAGGGTTTTCTTTCGGTTTTGGGGGTGATCCCGCTTTTTTTGGTGGTGTTTTTGACGTGTTTTGGGGTTTCCGTTGCGTTTCGTTGATTTCCTAATGTGTTTTAAGTTTGTTGGGAGTGGACTTTGGGATTTGGAGAACATCAGGTAGGTTTAGTGTGTTTTTGGGGTGGATCTATGTTTTTTGGGGTTTTCTTTCTTTTTTAGGGGTTATCCTGTTCTTGTTTGGGGTGTTTTCGACTTGTTTTGGGGTCTCCGTTGGGTTTTAGTTGGATTCTCGTTGGTCGTTAGGGTAAATGGGAGTGGATTGTGGGTTTTGAAGAAGATCAGGTGAGTTTAGGGTGGTTTTGCGGGGAAATTCATAGTGTTTGGTGTTTTTTCTTCTGATCCAGTTCTTTTCTGGGGTGTTTTTGAGGTGTTTTTGGGGTTTCCGTTGGGTTTCGTTGAGTTCCTAATGGGTTTTATGGTGGTTGGGAGTGGACATTTGGATTTGGAGAACATCAGGTACGTTTAGAGTGGTTTTGGGATTGGATCCGTGCTTTTTGGGGTTTTCTTTCGTTTTTGGGGGTGATCCTGTTCTTGTTTGGGGTGTTTTGGACGTGTTTTGGGTTCTCCGTTGGGTTTCGTTGTGTTTTCCGTGGTCATCATGGTGGAAAAGTGTAAATTGTGGGTTTTGGAGAACATCAGGTAGGTTTAGGGTGTTTTTTTGGGGTGGATCTATGTTTTTGGGGGATTTTCTTCCAGTTTTGGGGGTGATTCCGTTCTTGTTTGGGGTGTTTTTGACGTGTTTTGTGGTCTCTGTTTTGTTTCGTTGTGTTTTCCTTGTTCATTTTGGTGGAAAAGGCTGAATAGTGGGTTTTGGAGAACATCAGGTAGGTTTAGGGTGGTTTTGGGATTTGATCCGTGCTTTTTGGGGATTTTGTTCCAGTTTTGGGGGTGATTCCGTTCTTGTTTGTGGTGTTTTTGATGTGTTTTGGGTTCTCCGTTGGGTTTCGTTGGGTTTTCCGTTGGCATCATGGTGGAAAAGGGTAAATTGTGGGTTTTGGAGAACATCAGGTAGGTTTAGGGGGACTTTTGGGGTGGATTCATGGTATTTGTTTTTTTTTTTTTCTGTTTTTCTGGGGTGATCCCGTTCTTTTTGGGTGTGTTTTTGATGTGTTTTGGGGTCTCCGTTGGGTTTTGTTGGGTTCTTGTTGGTCATCATGTTGGAAAAGTGTAAATTGTGGGTTTTGGAGAATATCAGGTGAGTTTAAGTTTTTCTGGGTGGTGAATCTATGGTTTTGGTTGAATTCTTCTGTTTTTTTTTTTAGCGTTTTCTTCTGTTTTTGGGGTGGTCCCATTCTTGTTTGGGGTGTTTTTGACATATTTTGGGGTCTCCGTTGGTTTTTGTTGGGTTCTTGTTGTTCATCATGGTGGAAAAGGGTAAATTGTGGGTATTGGAGAACATCAGGTAGGTTTAGGGGGACTATTGGGGTGGATCAACGGCTTTTAGGGTTTTCTTTCGGTTTTGGGGGTGATCCCGCTTTTTTTTGTGGTGTTTTTGACGTGTTTTGGGGTTTCCGTTGCGTTTCGTTGATTTCCTAATGTGTTTTAAGTTTGTTGGGAGTGGACTTTGGGATTTGGAGAACATCAGGTAGGTTTAGTGTGTTTTTGGGGTGGATCTATGTTTTTTGGGGTTTTCTTTCTTTTTTAGGGGTTATCCTGTTCTTGTTTGGGGTGTTTTCGACTTGTTTTGGGGTCTCCGTTGGGTTTTAGTTGGATTCTCGTTGGTCGTTAGGGTAAATGGGAGTGGATTGTGGGTTTTGAAGAAGATCAGGTGAGTTTAGGGTGGTTTTGCGGGGAAATTCATAGTGTTTGGTGTTTTTTCTTCTGATCCAGTTCTTTTCTGGGGTGTTTTTGAGGTGTTTTTGGGGTTTCCGTTGGGTTTCGTTGAGTTCCTAATGGGTTTTATGGTGGTTGGGAGTGGACATTTGGATTTGGAGAACATCAGGTACGTTTAGAGTGGTTTTGGGATTGGATCCGTGCTTTTTGGGGTTTTCTTTCGTTTTTGGGGGTGATCCTGTTCTTGTTTGGGGTGTTTTGGACGTGTTTTGGGTTCTCCGTTGGGTTTCGTTGTGTTTTCCGTGGTCATCATGGTGGAAAAGTGTAAATTGTGGGTTTTGGAGAACATCAGGTAGGTTTAGGGTGTTTTTTGGGGTGGATCTATGTTTTTGGGGGATTTTCTTCCAGTTTTGGGGGTGATTCCGTTCTTGTTTGGGGTGTTTTTGACGTGTTTTGTGGTCTCTGTTTTGTTTCGTTGTGTTTTCCTTGTTCATTTTGGTGGAAAAGGCTGAATAGTGGGTTTTGGAGAACATCAGGTAGGTTTAGGGTGGTTTTGGGATTTGATCCGTGCTTTTTGGGGATTTTGTTCCAGTTTTGGGGGTGATTCCGTTCTTGTTTGTGGTGTTTTTGATGTGTTTTGGGTTCTCCGTTGGGTTTCGTTGGGTTTTCCGTTGGCATCATGGTGGAAAAGGGTAAATTGTGGGTTTTGGAGAACATCAGGTAGGTTTAGGGGGACTTTTGGGGTGGATTCATGGTATTTGTTTTTTTTTTTTTCTGTTTTTCTGGGGTGATCCCGTTCTTTTTTGGTGTGTTTTTGATGTGTTTTGGGGTCTCCGTTGGGTTTTGTTGGGTTCTTGTTGGTCATCATGTTGGAAAAGTGTAAATTGTGGGTTTTGGAGAATATCAGGTGAGTTTAAGTTTTTCTGGGTGGTGAATCTATGGTTTTGGTTGAATTCTTCTGTTTTTTTTTTAGCGTTTTCTTCTGTTTTTGGGGTGGTCCCATTCTTGTTTGGGGTGTTTTTGACATATTTTGGGGTCTCCGTTGGTTTTTGTTGGGTTCTTGTTGTTCATCATGGTGGAAAAGGGTAAATTGTGGGTATTGGAGAACATCAGGTAGGTTTAGGGGGACTTTTGGGGTGGATCAACGGCTTTTAGGGTTTTCTTTCGGTTTTGGGGGTGATCCCGCTTTTTTTGGTGGTGTTTTTGACGTGTTTTGGGGTTTCCGTTGCGTTTCGTTGATTTCCTAATGTGTTTTAAGTTTGTTGGGAGTGGACTTTGGGATTTGGAGAACATCAGGTAGGTTTAGTGTGTTTTTGGGGTGGATCTATGTTTTTTGGGGTTTTCTTTCTTTTTTAGGGGTTATCCTGTTCTTGTTTGGGGTGTTTTCGACTTGTTTTGGGGTCTCCGTTGGGTTTTAGTTGGATTCTCGTTGGTCGTTAGGGTAAATGGGAGTGGATTGTGGGTTTTGAAGAAGATCAGGTGAGTTTAGGGTGGTTTTGCGGGGAAATTCATAGTGTTTGGTGTTTTTTCTTCTGATCCAGTTCTTTTCTGGGGTGTTTTTGAGGTGTTTTTGGGGTTTCCGTTGGGTTTCGTTGAGTTCCTAATGGGTTTTATGGTGGTTGGGAGTGGACATTTGGATTTGGAGAACATCAGGTACGTTTAGAGTGGTTTTGGGATTGGATCCGTGCTTTTTGGGGTTTTCTTTCGTTTTTGGGGGTGATCCTGTTCTTGTTTGGGGTGTTTTGGACGTGTTTTGGGTTCTCCGTTGGGTTTCGTTGTGTTTTCCGTGGTCATCATGGTGGAAAAGTGTAAATTGTGGGTTTTGGAGAACATCAGGTAGGTTTAGGGTGTTTTTTTGGGGTGGATCTATGTTTTTGGGGGATTTTCTTCCAGTTTTGGGGGTGATTCCGTTCTTGTTTGGGGTGTTTTTGACGTGTTTTGTGGTCTCTGTTTTGTTTCGTTGTGTTTTCCTTGTTCATTTTGGTGGAAAAGGCTGAATAGTGGGTTTTGGAGAACATCAGGTAGGTTTAGGGTGGTTTTGGGATTTGATCCGTGCTTTTTGGGGATTTTGTTCCAGTTTTGGGGGTGATTCCGTTCTTGTTTGTGGTGTTTTTGATGTGTTTTGGGTTCTCCGTTGGGTTTCGTTGGGTTTTCCGTTGGCATCATGGTGGAAAAGGGTAAATTGTGGGTTTTGGAGAACATCAGGTAGGTTTAGGGGGACTTTTGGGGTGGATTCATGGTATTTGTTTTTTTTTTTTTTCTGTTTTTCTGGGTTGATCCCGTTCTTTTTTGGTGTGTTTTTGATGTGTTTTGGGGTCTCCGTTGGGTTTTGTTGGGTTCTTGTTGGTCATCATGTTGGAAAAGTGTAAATTGTGGGTTTTGGAGAATATCAGGTGAGTTTAAGTTTTTCTGGGTGGTGAATCTATGGTTTTGGTTGAATTCTTCTGTTTTTTTTTTAGCGTTTTCTTCTGTTTTTGGGGTGGTCCCATTCTTGTTTGGGGTGTTTTTGACATATTTTGGGGTCTCCGTTGGTTTTTGTTGGGTTCTTGTTGTTCATCATGGTGGAAAAGGGTAAATTGTGGGTATTGGAGAACATCAGGTAGGTTTAGGGGGACTTTTGGGGTGGATCAACGGCTTTTAGGGTTTTCTTTCGGTTTTGGGGGTGATCCCGCTTTTTTTGGTGGTGTTTTTGACGTGTTTTGGGGTTTCCGTTGCGTTTCGTTGATTTCCTAATGTGTTTTAAGTTTGTTGGGAGTGGACTTTGGGATTTGGAGAACATCAGGTAGGTTTAGTGTGTTTTTGGGGTGGATCTATGTTTTTTGGGGTTTTCTTTCTTTTTTAGGGGTTATCCTGTTCTTGTTTGGGGTGTTTTCGACTTGTTTTGGGGTCTCCGTTGGGTTTTAGTTGGATTCTCGTTGGTCGTTAGGGTAAATGGGAGTGGATTGTGGGTTTTGAAGAAGATCAGGTGAGTTTAGGGTGGTTTTGCGGGGAAATTCATAGTGTTTGGTGTTTTTTCTTCTGATCCAGTTCTTTTCTGGGGTGTTTTTGAGGTGTTTTTGGGGTTTCCGTTGGGTTTCGTTGAGTTCCTAATGGGTTTTATGGTGGTTGGGAGTGGACATTTGGATTTGGAGAACATCAGGTACGTTTAGAGTGGTTTTGGGATTGGATCCGTGCTTTTTGGGGTTTTCTTTCGTTTTTGGGGGTGATCCTGTTCTTGTTTGGGGTGTTTTGGACGTGTTTTGGGTTCTCCGTTGGGTTTCGTTGTGTTTTCCGTGGTCATCATGGTGGAAAAGTGTAAATTGTGGGTTTTGGAGAACATCAGGTAGGTTTAGGGTGTTTTTTTGGGGTGGATCTATGTTTTTTGGGGATTTTCTTCCAGTTTTGGGGGTGATTCCGTTCTTGTTTGGGGTGTTTTTGACGTGTTTTGTGGTCTCTGTTTTGTTTCGTTGTGTTTTCCTTGTTCATTTTGGTGGAAAAGGCTGAATAGTGGGTTTTGGAGAACATCAGGTAGGTTTAGGGTGGTTTTGGGATTTGATCCGTGCTTTTTGGGGATTTTGTTCCAGTTTTGGGGGTGATTCCGTTCTTGTTTGTGGTGTTTTTGATGTGTTTTGGGTTCTCCGTTGGGTTTCGTTGGGTTTTCCGTTGGCATCATGGTGGAAAAGGGTAAATTGTGGGTTTTGGAGAACATCAGGTAGGTTTAGGGGGACTTTTGGGGTGGATTCATGGTATTTGTTTTTTTTTTTTTCTGTTTTTCTGGGGTGATCCCGTTCTTTTTGGGTGTGTTTTTGATGTGTTTTGGGGTCTCCGTTGGGTTTTGTTGGGTTCTTGTTGGTCATCATGTTGGAAAAGTGTAAATTGTGGGTTTTGGAGAATATCAGGTGAGTTTAAGTTTTTCTGGGTGGTGAATCTATGGTTTTGGTTGAATTCTTCTGTTTTTTTTTTTAGCGTTTTCTTCTGTTTTTGGGGTGGTCCCATTCTTGTTTGGGGTGTTTTTGACATATTTTGGGGTCTCCGTTGGTTTTTGTTGGGTTCTTGTTGTTCATCATGGTGGAAAAGGGTAAATTGTGGGTATTGGAGAACATCAGGTAGGTTTAGGGGGACTATTGGGGTGGATCAACGGCTTTTAGGGTTTTCTTTCGGTTTTGGGGGTGATCCCGCTTTTTTTGGTGGTGTTTTTGACGTGTTTTGGGGTTTCCGTTGCGTTTCGTTGATTTCCTAATGTGTTTTAAGTTTGTTGGGAGTGGACTTTGGGATTTGGAGAACATCAGGTAGGTTTAGTGTGTTTTTGGGGTGGATCTATGTTTTTTGGGGTTTTCTTTCTTTTTTAGGGGTTATCCTGTTCTTGTTTGGGGTGTTTTCGACTTGTTTTGGGGTCTCCGTTGGGTTTTAGTTGGATTCTCGTTGGTCGTTAAGGTAAATGGGAGTGGATTGTGGGTTTTGAAGAAGATCAGGTGAGTTTAGGGTGGTTTTGCGGGGAAATTCATAGTGTTTGGTGTTTTTTCTTCTGATCCAGTTCTTTTCTGGGGTGTTTTTGAGGTGTTTTTGGGGTTTCCGTTGGGTTTCGTTGAGTTCCTAATGGGTTTTATGGTGGTTGGGAGTGGACATTTGGATTTGGAGAACATCAGGTACGTTTAGAGTGGTTTTGGGATTGGATCCGTGCTTTTTGGGGTTTTCTTTCGTTTTTGGGGGTGATCCTGTTCTTGTTTGGGGTGTTTTGGACGTGTTATGGGGTCTCCGTTGGGTTTCATTGGGTTTCTCGTGGTCATCATGGTGGAAAAGTGTAAATTGTGGGTTTTGGAGAACATCAGGGAGATTTAGGGTGTTTTTTGGGGTGGATCTATGTTTTTGGGGGATTTTCTTCCAGTTTTGGGGGTGATTCCGTTCTTGTTTGGGGTGTTTTTGACGTGTTTTGTGGTCTCTGTTTTGTTTCGTTGTGTTTTCCTTGTTCATTTTGGTGGAAAAGGCTGAATAGTGGGTTTTGGAGAACATCAGGTAGGTTTAGGGTGGTTTTGGGATTTGATCCGTGCTTTTTGGGGATTTTGTTCCAGTTTTGGGGGTGATTCCGTTCTTGTTTGTGGTGTTTTTGATGTGTTTTGGGTTCTCCGTTGGGTTTCGTTGGGTTTTCCGTTGGCATCATGGTGGAAAAGGGTAAATTGTGGGTTTTGGAGAACATCAGGTAGGTTTAGGGGGACTTTTGGGGTGGATTCATGGTATTTGTTTTTTTTTTTTTTCTGTTTTTCTGGGGTGATCCCGTTCTTTTTTGGTGTGTTTTTGATGTGTTTTGGGGTCTCCGTTGGGTTTTGTTGGGTTCTTGTTGGTCATCATGTTGGAAAAGTGTAAATTGTGGGTTTTGGAGAATATCAGGTGAGTTTAAGTTTTTCTGGGTGGTGAATCTATGGTTTTGGTTGAATTCTTCTGTTTTTTTTTTTAGCGTTTTCTTCTGTTTTTGGGGTGGTCCCATTCTTGTTTGGGGTGTTTTTGACATATTTTGGGGTCTCCGTTGGTTTTTGTTGGGTTCTTGTTGTTCATCATGGTGGAAAAGGGTAAATTGTGGGTATTGGAGAACATCAGGTAGGTTTAGGGGGACTTTTGGGGTGGATCAACGGCTTTTAGGGTTTTCTTTCGGTTTTGGGGGTGATCCCGCTTTTTTTGGTGGTGTTTTTGACGTGTTTTGGGGTTTCCGTTGCGTTTCGTTGATTTCCTAATGTGTTTTAAGTTTGTTGGGAGTGGACTTTGGGATTTGGAGAACATCAGGTAGGTTTAGTGTGTTTTTGGGGTGGATCTATGTTTTTTGGGGTTTTCTTTCTTTTTTAGGGGTTATCCTGTTCTTGTTTGGGGTGTTTTCGACTTGTTTTGGGGTCTCCGTTGGGTTTTAGTTGGATTCTCGTTGGTCGTTAGGGTAAATGGGAGTGGATTGTGGGTTTTGAAGAAGATCAGGTGAGTTTAGGGTGGTTTTGCGGGGAAATTCATAGTGTTTGGTGTTTTTTCTTCTGATCCAGTTCTTTTCTGGGGTGTTTTTGAGGTGTTTTTGGGGTTTCCGTTGGGTTTCGTTGAGTTCCTAATGGGTTTTATGGTGGTTGGGAGTGGACATTTGGATTTGGAGAACATCAGGTACGTTTAGAGTGGTTTTGGGATTGGATCCGTGCTTTTTGGGGTTTTCTTTCGTTTTTGGGGGTGATCCTGTTCTTGTTTGGGGTGTTTTGGACGTGTTTTGGGTTCTCCGTTGGGTTTCGTTGTGTTTTCCGTGGTCATCATGGTGGAAAAGTGTAAATTGTGGGTTTTGGAGAACATCAGGTAGGTTTAGGGTGTTTTTTGGGGTGGATCTATGTTTTTGGGGGATTTTCTTCCAGTTTTGGGGGTGATTCCGTTCTTGTTTGGGGTGTTTTTGACGTGTTTTGTGGTCTCTGTTTTGTTTCGTTGTGTTTTCCTTGTTCATTTTGGTGGAAAAGGCTGAATAGTGGGTTTTGGAGAACATCAGGTAGGTTTAGGGTGGTTTTGGGATTTGATCCGTGCTTTTTGGGGATTTTGTTCCAGTTTTGGGGGTGATTCCGTTCTTGTTTGTGGTGTTTTTGATGTGTTTTGGGTTCTCCGTTGGGTTTCGTTGGGTTTTCCGTTGGCATCATGGTGGAAAAGGGTAAATTGTGGGTTTTGGAGAACATCAGGTAGGTTTAGGGGGACTTTTGGGGTGGATTCATGGTATTTGTTTTTTTTTTTTTCTGTTTTTCTGGGGTGATCCCGTTCTTTTTTGGTGTGTTTTTGATGTGTTTTGGGGTCTCCGTTGGGTTTTGTTGGGTTCTTGTTGGTCATCATGTTGGAAAAGTGTAAATTGTGGGTTTTGGAGAATATCAGGTGAGTTTAAGTTTTTCTGGGTGGTGAATCTATGATTTTGGTTGAATTCTTCTGTTTTTTTTTTAGCGTTTTCTTCTGTTTTTGGGGTGGTCCCATTCTTGTTTGGGGTGTTTTTGACATATTTTGGGGTCTCCGTTGGTTTTTGTTGGGTTCTTGTTGTTCATCATGGTGGAAAAGGGTAAATTGTGGGTATTGGAGAACATCAGGTAGGTTTAGGGGGACTTTTGGGGTGGATCAACGGCTTTTAGGGTTTTCTTTCGGTTTTGGGGGTGATCCCGCTTTTTTTGGTGGTGTTTTTGACGTGTTTTGGGGTTTCCGTTGCGTTTCGTTGATTTCCTAATGTGTTTTAAGTTTGTTGGGAGTGGACTTTGGGATTTGGAGAACATCAGGTAGGTTTAGTGTGTTTTTGGGGTGGATCTATGTTTTTTGGGGTTTTCTTTCTTTTTTAGGGGTTATCCTGTTCTTGTTTGGGGTGTTTTCGACTTGTTTTGGGGTCTCCGTTGGGTTTTAGTTGGATTCTCGTTGGTCGTTAGGGTAAATGGGAGTGGATTGTGGGTTTTGAAGAAGATCAGGTGAGTTTAGGGTGGTTTTGCGGGGAAATTCATAGTGTTTGGTGTTTTTTCTTCTGATCCAGTTCTTTTCTGGGGTGTTTTTGAGGTGTTTTTGGGGTTTCCGTTGGGTTTCGTTGAGTTCCTAATGGGTTTTATGGTGGTTGGGAGTGGACATTTGGATTTGGAGAACATCAGGTACGTTTAGAGTGGTTTTGGGATTGGATCCGTGCTTTTTGGGGTTTTCTTTCGTTTTTGGGGGTGATCCTGTTCTTGTTTGGGGTGTTTTGGACGTGTTTTGGGTTCTCCGTTGGGTTTCGTTGTGTTTTCCGTGGTCATCATGGTGGAAAAGTGTAAATTGTGGGTTTTGGAGAACATCAGGTAGGTTTAGGGTGTTTTTTGGGGTGGATCTATGTTTTTGGGGGATTTTCTTCCAGTTTTGGGGGTGATTCCGTTCTTGTTTGTGGTGTTTTTGACGTGTTTTGTGGTCTCTGTTTTGTTTCGTTGTGTTTTCCTTGTTCATTTTGGTGGAAAAGGCTGAATAGTGGGTTTTGGAGAACATCAGGTAGGTTTAGGGTGGTTTTGGGATTTGATCCGTGCTTTTTGGGGATTTTGTTCCAGTTTTGGGGGTGATTCCGTTCTTGTTTGTGGTGTTTTTGATGTGTTTTGGGTTCTCCGTTGGGTTTCGTTGGGTTTTCCGTTGGCATCATGGTGGAAAAGGGTAAATTGTGGGTTTTGGAGAACATCAGGTAGGTTTAGGGGGACTTTTGGGGTGGATTCATGGTATTTGTTTTTTTTTTTTCTGTTTTTCTGGGGTGATCCCGTTCTTTTTTGGTGTGTTTTTGATGTGTTTTGGGGTCTCCGTTGGGTTTTGTTGGGTTCTTGTTGGTCATCATGTTGGAAAAGTGTAAATTGTGGGTTTTGGAGAATATCAGGTGAGTTTAAGTTTTTCTGGGTGGTGAATCTATGGTTTTGGTTGAATTCTTCTGTTTTTTTTTTTAGCGTTTTCTTCTGTTTTTGGGGTGGTCCCATTCTTGTTTGGGGTGTTTTTGACATATTTTGGGGTCTCCGTTGGTTTTTGTTGGGTTCTTGTTGTTCATCATGGTGGAAAAGGGTAAATTGTGGGTATTGGAGAACATCAGGTAGGTTTAGGGGGACTTTTGGGGTGGATCAACGGCTTTTAGGGTTTTCTTTCGGTTTTGGGGGTGATCCCGCTTTTTTTGGTGGTGTTTTTGACGTGTTTTGGGGTTTCCGTTGCGTTTCGTTGATTTCCTAATGTGTTTTAAGTTTGTTGGGAGTGGACTTTGGGATTTGGAGAACATCAGGTAGGTTTAGTGTGTTTTTGGGGTGGATCTATGTTTTTTGGGGTTTTCTTTCTTTTTTAGGGGTTATCCTGTTCTTGTTTGGGGTGTTTTCGACTTGTTTTGGGGTCTCCGTTGGGTTTTAGTTGGATTCTCGTTGGTCGTTAGGGTAAATGGGAGTGGATTGTGGGTTTTGAAGAAGATCAGGTGAGTTTAGGGTGGTTTTGCGGGGAAATTCATAGTGTTTGGTGTTTTTTCTTCTGATCCAGTTCTTTTCTGGGGTGTTTTTGAGGTGTTTTTGGGGTTTCCGTTGGGTTTCGTTGAGTTCCTAATGGGTTTTATGGTGGTTGGGAGTGGACATTTGGATTTGGAGAACATCAGGTACGTTTAGAGTGGTTTTGGGATTGGATCCGTGCTTTTTGGGGTTTTCTTTCGTTTTTGGGGGTGATCCTGTTCTTGTTTGGGGTGTTTTGGACGTGTTTTGGGTTCTCCGTTGGGTTTCGTTGTGTTTTCCGTGGTCATCATGGTGGAAAAGTGTAAATTGTGGGTTTTGGAGAACATCAGGTAGGTTTAGGGTGTTTTTTGGGGTGGATCTATGTTTTTGGGGGATTTTCTTCCAGTTTTGGGGGTGATTCCGTTCTTGTTTGGGGTGTTTTTGACGTGTTTTGTGGTCTCTGTTTTGTTTCGTTGTGTTTTCCTTGTTCATTTTGGTGGAAAAGGCTGAATAGTGGGTTTTGGAGAACATCAGGTAGGTTTAGGGTGGTTTTGGGATTTGATCCGTGCTTTTTGGGGATTTTGTTCCAGTTTTGGGGGTGATTCCGTTCTTGTTTGTGGTGTTTTTGATGTGTTTTGGGTTCTCCGTTGGGTTTCGTTGGGTTTTCCGTTGGCATCATGGTGGAAAAGGGTAAATTGTGGGTTTTGGAGAACATCAGGTAGGTTTAGGGGGACTTTTGGGGTGGATTCATGGTATTTGTTTTTTTTTTTTTCTGTTTTTCTGGGGTGATCCCGTTCTTTTTGGGTGTGTTTTTGATGTGTTTTGGGGTCTCCGTTGGGTTTTGTTGGGTTCTTGTTGGTCATCATGTTGGAAAAGTGTAAATTGTGGGTTTTGGAGAATATCAGGTGAGTTTAAGTTTTTCTGGGTGGTGAATCTATGGTTTTGGTTGAATTCTTCTGTTTTTTTTTTAGCGTTTTCTTCTGTTTTTGGGGTGGTCCCATTCTTGTTTGGGGTGTTTTTGACATATTTTGGGGTCTCCGTTGGTTTTTGTTGGGTTCTTGTTGTTCATCATGGTGGAAAAGGGTAAATTGTGGGTATTGGAGAACATCAGGTAGGTTTAGGGGGACTATTGGGGTGGATCAACGGCTTTTAGGGTTTTCTTTCGGTTTTGGGGGTGATCCCGCTTTTTTTTGTGGTGTTTTTGACGTGTTTTGGGGTTTCCGTTGCGTTTCGTTGATTTCCTAATGTGTTTTAAGTTTGTTGGGAGTGGACTTTGGGATTTGGAGAACATCAGGTAGGTTTAGTGTGTTTTTGGGGTGGATCTATGTTTTTTGGGGTTTTCTTTCTTTTTTAGGGGTTATCCTGTTCTTGTTTGGGGTGTTTTCGACTTGTTTTGGGGTCTCCGTTGGGTTTTAGTTGGATTCTCGTTGGTCGTTAGGGTAAATGGGAGTGGATTGTGGGTTTTGAAGAAGATCAGGTGAGTTTAGGGTGGTTTTGCGGGGAAATTCATAGTGTTTGGTGTTTTTTCTTCTGATCCAGTTCTTTTCTGGGGTGTTTTTGAGGTGTTTTTGGGGTTTCCGTTGGGTTTCGTTGAGTTCCTAATGGGTTTTATGGTGGTTGGGAGTGGACATTTGGATTTGGAGAACATCAGGTACGTTTAGAGTGGTTTTGGGATTGGATCCGTGCTTTTTGGGGTTTTCTTTCGTTTTTGGGGGTGATCCTGTTCTTGTTTGGGGTGTTTTGGACGTGTTTTGGGTTCTCCGTTGGGTTTTGTTGTGTTTTCCGTGGTCATCATGGTGGAAAAGTGTAAATTGTGGGTTTTGGAGAACATCAGGTAGGTTTAGGGTGTTTTTTGGGGTGGATCTATGTTTTTGGGGGATTTTCTTCCAGTTTTGGGGGTGATTCCGTTCTTGTTTGGGGTGTTTTTGACGTGTTTTGTGGTCTCTGTTTTGTTTCGTTGTGTTTTCCTTGTTCATTTTGGTGGAAAAGGCTGAATAGTGGGTTTTGGAGAACATCAGGTAGGTTTAGGGTGGTTTTGGGATTTGATCCGTGCTTTTTGGGGATTTTGTTCCAGTTTTGGGGGTGATTCCGTTCTTGTTTGTGGTGTTTTTGATGTGTTTTGGGTTCTCCGTTGGGTTTCGTTGGGTTTTCCGTTGGCATCATGGTGGAAAAGGGTAAATTGTGGGTTTTGGAGAACATCAGGTAGGTTTAGGGGGACTTTTGGGGTGGATTCATGGTATTTGTTTTTTTTTTTTTCTGTTTTTCTGGGGTGATCCCGTTCTTTTTGGGTGTGTTTTTGATGTGTTTTGGGGTCTCCGTTGGGTTTTGTTGGGTTCTTGTTGGTCATCATGTTGGAAAAGTGTAAATTGTGGGTTTTGGAGAATATCAGGTGAGTTTAAGTTTTTCTGGGTGGTGAATCTATGGTTTTGGTTGAATTCTTCTGTTTTTTTTTTAGCGTTTTCTTCTGTTTTTGGGGTGGTCCCATTCTTGTTTGGGGTGTTTTTGACATATTTTGGGGTCTCCGTTGGTTTTTGTTGGGTTCTTGTTGTTCATCATGGTGGAAAAGGGTAAATTGTGGGTATTGGAGAACATCAGGTAGGTTTAGGGGGACTTTTGGGGTGGATCAACGGCTTTTAGGGTTTTCTTTCGGTTTTGGGGGTGATCCCGCTTTTTTTGGTGGTGTTTTTGACGTGTTTTGGGGTTTCCGTTGCGTTTCGTTGATTTCCTAATGTGTTTTAAGTTTGTTGGGAGTGGACTTTGGGATTTGGAGAACATCAGGTAGGTTTAGTGTGTTTTTGGGGTGGATCTATGTTTTTTGGGGTTTTCTTTCTTTTTTAGGGGTTATCCTGTTCTTGTTTGGGGTGTTTTCGACTTGTTTTGGGGTCTCCGTTGGGTTTTAGTTGGATTCTCGTTGGTCGTTAGGGTAAATGGGAGTGGATTGTGGGTTTTGAAGAAGATCAGGTGAGTTTAGGGTGGTTTTGCGGGGAAATTCATAGTGTTTGGTGTTTTTTCTTCTGATCCAGTTCTTTTCTGGGGTGTTTTTGAGGTGTTTTTGGGGTTTCCGTTGGGTTTCGTTGAGTTCCTAATGGGTTTTATGGTGGTTGGGAGTGGACATTTGGATTTGGAGAACATCAGGTACGTTTAGAGTGGTTTTGGGATTGGATCCGTGCTTTTTGGGGTTTTCTTTCGTTTTTGGGGGTGATCCTGTTCTTGTTTGGGGTGTTTTGGACGTGTTTTGGGTTCTCCGTTGGGTTTTGTTGTGTTTTCCGTGGTCATCATGGTGGAAAAGTGTAAATTGTGGGTTTTGGAGAACATCAGGTAGGTTTAGGGTGTTTTTTGGGGTGGATCTATGTTTTTGGGGGATTTTCTTCCAGTTTTGGGGGTGATTCCGTTCTTGTTTGGGGTGTTTTTGACGTGTTTTGTGGTCTCTGTTTTGTTTCGTTGTGTTTTCCTTGTTCATTTTGGTGGAAAAGGCTGAATAGTGGGTTTTGGAGAACATCAGGTAGGTTTAGGGTGGTTTTGGGATTTGATCCGTGCTTTTTGGGGATTTTGTTCCAGTTTTGGGGGTGATTCCGTTCTTGTTTGTGGTGTTTTTGATGTGTTTTGGGTTCTCCGTTGGGTTTCGTTGGGTTTTCCGTTGGCATCATGGTGGAAAAGGGTAAATTGTGGGTTTTGGAGAACATCAGGTAGGTTTAGGGGGACTTTTGGGGTGGATTCATGGTATTTTTTTTTTTTTTTTTCTGTTTTTCTGGGGTGATCCCGTTCTTTTTGGGTGTGTTTTTGATGTGTTTTGGGGTCTCCGTTGGGTTTTGTTGGGTTCTTGTTGGTCATCATGTTGGAAAAGTGTAAATTGTGGGTTTTGGAGAATATCAGGTGAGTTTAAGTTTTTCTGGGTGGTGAATCTATGGTTTTGGTTGAATTCTTCTGTTTTTTTTTTAGCGTTTTCTTCTGTTTTTGGGGTGGTCCCATTCTTGTTTGGGGTGTTTTTGACATATTTTGGGGTCTCCGTTGGTTTTTGTTGGGTTCTTGTTGTTCATCATGGTGGAAAAGGGTAAATTGTGGGTATTGGAGAACATCAGGTAGGTTTAGGGGGACTTTTGGGGTGGATCAACGGCTTTTAGGGTTTTCTTTCGGTTTTGGGGGTGATCCCGCTTTTTTTGGTGGTGTTTTTGACGTGTTTTGGGGTTTCCGTTGCGTTTCGTTGATTTCCTAATGTGTTTTAAGTTTGTTGGGAGTGGACTTTGGGATTTGGAGAACATCAGGTAGGTTTAGTGTGTTTTTGGGGTGGATCTATGTTTTTTGGGGTTTTCTTTCTTTTTTAGGGGTTATCCTGTTCTTGTTTGGGGTGTTTTCGACTTGTTTTGGGGTCTCCGTTGGGTTTTAGTTGGATTCTCGTTGGTCGTTAGGGTAAATGGGAGTGGATTGTGGGTTTTGAAGAAGATCAGGTGAGTTTAGGGTGGTTTTGCGGGGAAATTCATAGTGTTTGGTGTTTTTTCTTCTGATCCAGTTCTTTTCTGGGGTGTTTTTGAGGTGTTTTTGGGGTTTCCGTTGGGTTTCGTTGAGTTCCTAATGGGTTTTATGGTGGTTGGGAGTGGACATTTGGATTTGGAGAACATCAGGTACGTTTAGAGTGGTTTTGGGATTGGATCCGTGCTTTTTGGGGTTTTCTTTCGTTTTTGGGGGTGATCCTGTTCTTGTTTGGGGTGTTTTGGACGTGTTTTGGGTTCTCCGTTGGGTTTCGTTGTGTTTTCCGTGGTCATCATGGTGGAAAAGTGTAAATTGTGGGTTTTGGAGAACATCAGGTAGGTTTAGGGTGTTTTTTGGGGTGGATCTATGTTTTTGGGGGATTTTCTTCCAGTTTTGGGGGTGATTCCGTTCTTGTTTGGGGTGTTTTTGACGTGTTTTGTGGTCTCTGTTTTGTTTCGTTGTGTTTTCCTTGTTCATTTTGGTGGAAAAGGCTGAATAGTGGGTTTTGGAGAACATCAGGTAGGTTTAGGGTGGTTTTGGGATTTGATCCGTGCTTTTTGGGGATTTTGTTCCAGTTTTGGGGGTGATTCCGTTCTTGTTTGTGGTGTTTTTGATGTGTTTTGGGTTCTCCGTTGGGTTTCGTTGGGTTTTCCGTTGGCATCATGGTGGAAAAGGGTAAATTGTGGGTTTTGGAGAACATCAGGTAGGTTTAGGGGGACTTTTGGGGTGGATTCATGGTATTTGTTTTTTTTTTTTTCTGTTTTTCTGGGGTGATCCCGTTCTTTTTTGGTGTGTTTTTGATGTGTTTTGGGGTCTCCGTTGGGTTTTGTTGGGTTCTTGTTGGTCATCATGTTGGAAAAGTGTAAATTGTGGGTTTTGGAGAATATCAGGTGAGTTTAAGTTTTTCTGGGTGGTGAATCTATGGTTTTGGTTGAATTCTTCTGTTTTTTTTTTAGCGTTTTCTTCTGTTTTTGGGGTGGTCCCATTCTTGTTTGGGGTGTTTTTGACATATTTTGGGGTCTCCGTTGGTTTTTGTTGGGTTCTTGTTGTTCATCATGGTGGAAAAGGGTAAATTGTGGGTATTGGAGAACATCAGGTAGGTTTAGGGGGACTTTTGGGGTGGATCAACGGCTTTTAGGGTTTTCTTTCGGTTTTGGGGGTGATCCCGCTTTTTTTTGTGGTGTTTTTGACGTGTTTTGGGGTTTCCGTTGCGTTTTGTTGATTTCCTAATGTGTTTTAAGTTTGTTGGGAGTGGACTTTGGGATTTGGAGAACATCAGGTAGGTTTAGTGTGTTTTTGGGGAGGATCTATGGTTTTTGGGGTTTTCTTTCTTTTTTAGGGGTTATCCTGTTCTTGTTTGGGGTGTTTTCGACTTGTTTTGGGGTCTCCGTTGGGTTTTAGTTGGATTCTCGTTGGTCGTTAGGGTAAATGGGAGTGGATTGTGGGTTTTGAAGAAGATCAGGTGAGTTTAGGGTGGTTTTGCGGGGAAATTCATAGTGTTTGGTGTTTTTTCTTCTGATCCAGTTCTTTTCTGGGGTGTTTTTGAGGTGTTTTTGGGGTTTCCGTTGGGTTTCGTTGAGTTCCTAATGGGTTTTATGGTGGTTGGGAGTGGACATTTGGATTTGGAGAACATCAGGTACGTTTAGAGTGGTTTTGGGATTGGATCCGTGCTTTTTGGGGTTTTCTTTCGTTTTTGGGGGTGATCCTGTTCTTGTTTGGGGTGTTTTGGACGTGTTTTGGGTTCTCCGTTGGGTTTTGTTGTGTTTTCCGTGGTCATCATGGTGGAAAAGTGTAAATTGTGGGTTTTGGAGAACATCAGGTAGGTTTAGGGTGTTTTTTGGGGTGGATCTATGTTTTTGGGGGATTTTCTTCCAGTTTTGGGGGTGATTCCATTCTTGTTTGGGGTGTTTTTGACGTGTTTTGTGGTCTCTGTTTTGTTTCGTTGTGTTTTCCTTGTTCATTTTGGTGGAAAAGGCTGAATAGTGGGTTTTGGAGAACATCAGGTAGGTTTAGGGTGGTTTTGGGATTTGATCCGTGCTTTTTGGGGATTTTGTTCCAGTTTTGGGGGTGATTCCGTTCTTGTTTGTAGTGTTTTTGATGTGTTTTGGGTTCTCCGTTGGGTTTCGTTGGGTTTTCCGTTGGCATCATGGTGGAAAAGGGTAAATTGTGGGTTTTGGAGAACATCAGGTAGGTTTAGGGGGACTTTTGGGGTGGATTCATGGTATTTGTTTTTTTTTTTTTTCTGTTTTTCTGGGTTGATCCCGTTCTTTTTTGGTGTGTTTTTGATGTGTTTTGGGGTCTCCGTTGGGTTTTGTTGGGTTCTTGTTGGTCATCATGTTGGAAAAGTGTAAATTGTGGGTTTTGGAGAATATCAGGTGAGTTTAAGTTTTTCTGGGTGGTGAATCTATGGTTTTGGTTGAATTCTTCTGTTTTTTTTTTAGCGTTTTCTTCTGTTTTTGGGGTGGTCCCATTCTTGTTTGGGGTGTTTTTGACATATTTTGGGGTCTCCGTTGGTTTTTGTTGGGTTCTTGTTGTTCATCATGGTGGAAAAGGGTAAATTGTGGGTATTGGAGAACATCAGGTAGGTTTAGGGGGACTTTTGGGGTGGATCAACGGCTTTTAGGGTTTTCTTTCGGTTTTGGGGGTGATCCCTCTTTTTTTGGTGGTGTTTTTGACGTGTTTTGGGGTTTCCGTTGCGTTTCGTTGATTTCCTAATGTGTTTTAAGTTTGTTGGGAGTGGACTTTGGGATTTGGAGAACATCAGGTAGGTTTAGTGTGTTTTTGGGGTGGATCTATGTTTTTTGGGGTTTTCTTTCTTTTTTAGGGGTTATCCTGTTCTTGTTTGGGGTGTTTTCGACTTGTTTTGGGGTCTCCGTTGGGTTTTAGTTGGATTCTTGTTGGTCGTTAGGGTAAATGGGAGTGGATTGTGGGTTTTGAAGAAGATCAGGTGAGTTTAGGGTGGTTTTGCGGGGAAATTCATAGTGTTTGGTGTTTTTTCTTCTGATCCAGTTCTTTTCTGGGGTGTTTTTGAGGTGTTTTTGGGGTTTCCGTTGGGTTTCGTTGAGTTCCTAATGGGTTTTATGGTGGTTGGGAGTGGACATTTGGATTTGGAGAACATCAGGTACGTTTAGAGTGGTTTTGGGATTGGATCCGTGCTTTTTGGGGTTTTCTTTCGTTTTTGGGGGTGATCCTGTTCTTGTTTGGGGTGTTTTGGACGTGTTTTGGGTTCTCCGTTGGGTTTCGTTGTGTTTTCCGTGGTCATCATGGTGGAAAAGTGTAAATTGTGGGTTTTGGAGAACATCAGGTAGGTTTAGGGTGTTTTTTGGGGTGGATCTATGTTTTTGGGGGATTTTCTTCCAGTTTTGGGGGTGATTCCGTTCTTGTTTGGGGTGTTTTTGACGTGTTTTGTGGTCTCTGTTTTGTTTCGTTGTGTTTTCCTTGTTCATTTTGGTGGAAAAGGCTGAATAGTGGGTTTTGGAGAACATCAGGTAGGTTTAGGGTGGTTTTGGGATTTGATCCGTGCTTTTTGGGGATTTTGTTCCAGTTTTGGGGGTGATTCCGTTCTTGTTTGTGGTGTTTTTGATGTGTTTTGGGTTCTCCGTTGGGTTTCGTTGGGTTTTCCGTTGGCATCATGGTGGAAAAGGGTAAATTGTGGGTTTTGGAGAACATCAGGTAGGTTTAGGGGGACTTTTGGGGTGGATTCATGGTATTTGTTTTTTTTTTTTTTCTGTTTTTCTGGGGTGATCCCGTTCTTTTTGGGTGTGTTTTTGATGTGTTTTGGGGTCTCCGTTGGGTTTTGTTGGGTTCTTGTTGGTCATCATGTTGGAAAAGTGTAAATTGTGGGTTTTGGAGAATATCAGGTGAGTTTAAGTTTTTCTGGGTGGTGAATCTATGATTTTGGTTGAATTCTTCTGTTTTTTTTTTTAGCGTTTTCTTCTGTTTTTGGGGTGGTCCCATTCTTGTTTGGGGTGTTTTTGACATATTTTGGGGTCTCCGTTGGTTTTTGTTGGGTTCTTGTTGTTCATCATGGTGGAAAAGGGTAAATTGTGGGTATTGGAGAACATCAGGTAGGTTTAGGGGGACTTTTGGGGTGGATCAACGGCTTTTAGGGTTTTCTTTCGGTTTTGGGGGTGATCCCGCTTTTTTTGGTGGTGTTTTTGACGTGTTTTGGGGTTTCCGTTGCGTTTCGTTGATTTCCTAATGTGTTTTAAGTTTGTTGGGAGTGGACTTTGGGATTTGGAGAACATCAGGTAGGTTTAGTGTGTTTTTGGGGTGGATCTATGTTTTTTGGGGTTTTCTTTCTTTTTTAGGGGTTATCCTGTTCTTGTTTGGGGTGTTTTCGACTTGTTTTGGGGTCTCCGTTGGGTTTTAGTTGGATTCTCGTTGGTCGTTAGGGTAAATGGGAGTGGATTGTGGGTTTTGAAGAAGATCAGGTGAGTTTAGGGTGGTTTTGCGGGGAAATTCATAGTGTTTGGTGTTTTTTCTTCTGATCCAGTTCTTTTCTGGGGTGTTTTTGAGGTGTTTTTGGGGTTTCCGTTGGGTTTCGTTGAGTTCCTAATGGGTTTTATGGTGGTTGGGAGTGGACATTTGGATTTGGAGAACATCAGGTACGTTTAGAGTGGTTTTGGGATTGGATCCGTGCTTTTTGGGGTTTTCTTTCGTTTTTGGGGGTGATCCTGTTCTTGTTTGGGGTGTTTTGGACGTGTTTTGGGTTCTCCGTTGGGTTTTGTTGTGTTTTCCGTGGTCATCATGGTGGAAAAGTGTAAATTGTGGGTTTTGGAGAACATCAGGTAGGTTTAGGGTGTTTTTTGGGGTGGATCTATGTTTTTGGGGGATTTTCTTCCAGTTTTGGGGGTGATTCCGTTCTTGTTTGGGGTGTTTTTGACGTGTTTTGTGGTCTCTGTTTTGTTTCGTTGTGTTTTCCTTGTTCATTTTGGTGGAAAAGGCTGAATAGTGGGTTTTGGAGAACATCAGGTAGGTTTAGGGTGGTTTTGGGATTTGATCCGTGCTTTTTGGGGATTTTGTTCCAGTTTTGGGGGTGATTCCGTTCTTGTTTGTAGTGTTTTTGATGTGTTTTGGGTTCTCCGTTGGGTTTCGTTGGGTTTTCCGTTGGCATCATGGTGGAAAAGGGTAAATTGTGGGTTTTGGAGAACATCAGGTAGGTTTAGGGGGACTTTTGGGGTGGATTCATGGTATTTGTTTTTTTTTTTTTTCTGTTTTTCTGGGTTGATCCCGTTCTTTTTTGGTGTGTTTTTGATGTGTTTTGGGGTCTCCGTTGGGTTTTGTTGGGTTCTTGTTGGTCATCATGTTGGAAAAGTGTAAATTGTGGGTTTTGGAGAATATCAGGTGAGTTTAAGTTTTTCTGGGTGGTGAATCTATGGTTTTGGTTGAATTCTTCTGTTTTTTTTTAGCGTTTTCTTCTGTTTTTGGGGTGGTCCCATTCTTGTTTGGGGTGTTTTTGACATATTTTGGGGTCTCCGTTGGTTTTTGTTGGGTTCTTGTTGTTCATCATGGTGGAAAAGGGTAAATTGTGGGTATTGGAGAACATCAGGTAGGTTTAGGGGGACTTTTGGGGTGGATCAACGGCTTTTAGGGTTTTCTTTCGGTTTTGGGGGTGATCCCGCTTTTTTTTGTGGTGTTTTTGACGTGTTTTGGGGTTTCCGTTGCGTTTTGTTGATTTCCTAATGTGTTTTAAGTTTGTTGGGAGTGGACTTTGGGATTTGGAGAACATCAGGTAGGTTTAGTGTGTTTTTGGGGTGGATCTATGTTTTTTGGGGTTTTCTTTCTTTTTTAGGGGTTATCCTGTTCTTGTTTGGGGTGTTTTCGACTTGTTTTGGGGTCTCCGTTGGGTTTTAGTTGGATTCTCGTTGGTCGTTAGGGTAAATGGGAGTGGATTGTGGGTTTTGAAGAAGATCAGGTGAGTTTAGGGTGGTTTTGCGGGGAAATTCATAGTGTTTGGTGTTTTTTCTTCTGATCCAGTTCTTTTCTGGGGTGTTTTTGAGGTGTTTTTGGGGTTTCCGTTGGGTTTCGTTGAGTTCCTAATGGGTTTTATGGTGGTTGGGAGTGGACATTTGGATTTGGAGAACATCAGGTACGTTTAGAGTGGTTTTGGGATTGGATCCGTGCTTTTTGGGGTTTTCTTTCGTTTTTGGGGGTGATCCTGTTCTTGTTTGGGGTGTTTTGGACGTGTTTTGGGTTCTCCGTTGGGTTTTGTTGTGTTTTCCGTGGTCATCATGGTGGAAAAGTGTAAATTGTGGGTTTTGGAGAACATCAGGTAGGTTTAGGGTGTTTTTTGGGGTGGATCTATGTTTTTGGGGGATTTTCTTCCAGTTTTGGGGGTGATTCCGTTCTTGTTTGGGGTGTTTTTGACGTGTTTTGTGGTCTCTGTTTTGTTTCGTTGTGTTTTCCTTGTTCATTTTGGTGGAAAAGGCTGAATAGTGGGTTTTGGAGAACATCAGGTAGGTTTAGGGTGGTTTTGGGATTTGATCCGTGCTTTTTGGGGATTTTGTTCCAGTTTTGGGGGTGATTCCGTTCTTGTTTGTGGTGTTTTTGATGTGTTTTGGGTTCTCCGTTGGGTTTCGTTGGGTTTTCCGTTGGCATCATGGTGGAAAAGGGTAAATTGTGGGTTTTGGAGAACATCAGGTAGGTTTAGGGGGACTTTTGGGGTGGATTCATGGTATTTGTTTTTTTTTTTTCTGTTTTTCTGGGGTGACCCCGTTCTTTTTTGGTGTGTTTTTGATGTGTTTTGGGGTCTCCGTTGGGTTTTGTTGGGTTCTTGTTGGTCATCATGTTGGAAAAGTGTAAATTGTGGGTTTTGGAGAATATCAGGTGAGTTTAAGTTTTTCTGGGTGGTGAATCTATGGTTTTGGTTGAATTCTTCTGTTTTTTTTTAGCGTTTTCTTCTGTTTTTGGGGTGGTCCCATTCTTGTTTGGGGTGTTTTTGACATATTTTGGGGTCTCCGTTGGTTTTTGTTGGGTTCTTGTTGTTCATCATGGTGGAAAAGGGTAAATTGTGGGTATTGGAGAACATCAGGTAGGTTTAGGGGGACTTTTGGGGTGGATCAACGGCTTTTAGGGTTTTCTTTCAGTTTTGGGGGTGATCCCGCTTTTTTTTGTGGTGTTTTTGACGTGTTTTGGGGTTTCCGTTGCGTTTCGTTGATTTCCTAATGTGTTTTAAGTTTGTTGGGAGTGGACTTTGGGATTTGGAGAACATCAGGTAGGTTTAGTGTGTTTTTGGGGTGGATCTATGTTTTTTGGGGTTTTCTTTCTTTTTTAGGGGTTATCCTGTTCTTGTTTGGGGTGTTTTCGACTTGTTTTGGGGTCTCCGTTGGGTTTTAGTTGGATTCTCGTTGGTCGTTAGGGTAAATGGGAGTGGATTGTGGGTTTTGAAGAAGATCAGGTGAGTTTAGGGTGGTTTTGCGGGGAAATTCATAGTGTTTGGTGTTTTTTCTTCTGATCCAGTTCTTTTCTGGGGTGTTTTTGAGGTGTTTTTGGGGTTTCCGTTGGGTTTCGTTGAGTTCCTAATGGGTTTTATGGTGGTTGGGAGTGGACATTTGGATTTGGAGAACATCAGGTACGTTTAGAGTGGTTTTGGGATTGGATCCGTGCTTTTTGGGGTTTTCTTTCGTTTTTGGGGGTGATCCTGTTCTTGTTTGGGGTGTTTTGGACGTGTTTTGGGTTCTCCGTTGGGTTTCGTTGTGTTTTCCGTGGTCATCATGGTGGAAAAGTGTAAATTGTGGGTTTTGGAGAACATCAGGTAGGTTTAGGGTGTTTTTTGGGGTGGATCTATGTTTTTGGGGGATTTTCTTCCAGTTTTGGGGGTGATTCCGTTCTTGTTTGGGGTGTTTTTGACGTGTTTTGTGGTCTCTGTTTTGTTTCGTTGTGTTTTCCTTGTTCATTTTGGTGGAAAAGGCTGAATAGTGGGTTTTGGAGAACATCAGGTAGGTTTAGGGTGGTTTTGGGATTTGATCCGTGCTTTTTGGGGATTTTGTTCCAGTTTTGGGGGTGATTCCGTTCTTGTTTGTGGTGTTTTTGATGTGTTTTGGGTTCTCCGTTGGGTTTCGTTGGGTTTTCCGTTGGCATCATGGTGGAAAAGGGTAAATTGTGGGTTTTGGAGAACATCAGGTAGGTTTAGGGGGACTTTTGGGGTGGATTCATGGTATTTGTTTTTTTTTTTTTCTGTTTTTCTGGGGTGACCCCGTTCTTTTTGGGTGTGTTTTTGATGTGTTTTGGGGTCTCCGTTGGGTTTTGTTGGGTTCTTGTTGGTCATCATGTTGGAAAAGTGTAAATTGTGGGTTTTGGAGAATATCAGGTGAGTTTAAGTTTTTCTGGGTGGTGAATCTATGGTTTTGGTTGAATTCTTCTGTTTTTTTTTTAGCGTTTTCTTCTGTTTTTGGGGTGGTCCCATTCTTGTTTGGGGTGTTTTTGACATATTTTGGGGTCTCCGTTGGTTTTTGTTGGGTTCTTGTTGTTCATCATGGTGGAAAAGGGTAAATTGTGGGTATTGGAGAACATCAGGTAGGTTTAGGGGGACTTTTGGGGTGGATCAACGGCTTTTAGGGTTTTCTTTCGGTTTTGGGGGTGATCCCGCTTTTTTTTTGTGGTGTTTTTGACGTGTTTTGGGGTTTCCGTTGCGTTTTGTTGATTTCCTAATGTGTTTTAAGTTTGTTGGGAGTGGACTTTGGGATTTGGAGAACATCAGGTAGGTTTAGTGTGTTTTTGGGGTGGATCTATGTTTTTTGGGGTTTTCTTTCTTTTTTAGGGGTTATCCTGTTCTTGTTTGGGGTGTTTTCGACTTGTTTTGGGGTCTCCGTTGGGTTTTAGTTGGATTCTCGTTGGTCGTTAGGGTAAATGGGAGTGGATTGTGGGTTTTGAAGAAGATCAGGTGAGTTTAGGGTGGTTTTGCGGGGAAATTCATAGTGTTTGGTGTTTTTTCTTCTGATCCAGTTCTTTTCTGGGGTGTTTTTGAGGTGTTTTTGGGGTTTCCGTTGAGTTTCGTTGAGTTCCTAATGGGTTTTATGGTGGTTGGGAGTGGACATTTGGATTTGGAGAACATCAGGTACGTTTAGAGTGGTTTTGGGATTGGATCCGTGCTTTTTGGGGTTTTCTTTCGTTTTTGGGGGTGATCCTGTTCTTGTTTGGGGTGTTTTGGACGTGTTTTGGGTTCTCCGTTGGGTTTTGTTGTGTTTTCCGTGGTCATCATGGTGGAAAAGTGTAAATTGTGGGTTTTGGAGAACATCAGGTAGGTTTAGGGTGTTTTTTGGGGTGGATCTATGTTTTTGGGGGATTTTCTTCCAGTTTTGGGGGTGATTCCGTTCTTGTTTGGGGTGTTTTTGACGTGTTTTGTGGTCTCTGTTTTGTTTCGTTGTGTTTTCCTTGTTCATTTTGGTGGAAAAGGCTGAATAGTGGGTTTTGGAGAACATCAGGTAGGTTTAGGGTGGTTTTGGGATTTGATCCGTGCTTTTTGGGGATTTTGTTCCAGTTTTGGGGGTGATTCCGTTCTTGTTTGTGGTGTTTTTGATGTGTTTTGGGTTCTCCGTTGGGTTTCGTTGGGTTTTCCGTTGGCATCATGGTGGAAAAGGGTAAATTGTGGGTTTTGGAGAACATCAGGTAGGTTTAGGGGGACTTTTGGGGTGGATTCATGGTATTTGTTTTTTTTTTTTTCTGTTTTTCTGGGGTGATCCCGTTCTTTTTTGGTGTGTTTTTGATGTGTTTTGGGGTCTCCGTTGGGTTTTGTTGGGTTCTTGTTGGTCATCATGTTGGAAAAGTGTAAATTGTGGGTTTTGGAGAATATCAGGTGAGTTTAAGTTTTTCTGGGTGGTGAATCTATGGTTTTGGTTGAATTCTTCTGGTTTTTTTTAGCGTTTTCTTCTGTTTTTGGGGTGGTCCCATTCTTGTTTGGGGTGTTTTTGACATATTTTGGGGTCTCCGTTGGTTTTTGTTGGGTTCTTGTTGTTCATCATGGTGGAAAAGGGTAAATTGTGGGTATTGGAGAACATCAGGTAGGTTTAGGGGGACTTTTGGGGTGGATCAACGGCTTTTAGGGTTTTCTTTCGGTTTTGGGGGTGATCCCGCTTTTTTTGGTGGTGTTTTTGACGTGTTTTGGGGTTTCCGTTGCGTTTCGTTGATTTCCTAATGTGTTTTAAGTTTGTTGGGAGTGGACTTTGGGATTTGGAGAACATCAGGTAGGTTTAGTGTGTTTTTGGGGTGGATCTATGTTTTTTGGGGTTTTCTTTCTTTTTTAGGGGTTATCCTGTTCTTGTTTGGGGTGTTTTCGACTTGTTTTGGGGTCTCCGTTGGGTTTTAGTTGGATTCTCGTTGGTCGTTAGGGTAAATGGGAGTGGATTGTGGGTTTTGAAGAAGATCAGGTGAGTTTAGGGTGGTTTTGCGGGGAAATTCATAGTGTTTGGTGTTTTTTCTTCTGATCCAGTTCTTTTCTGGGGTGTTTTTGAGGTGTTTTTGGGGTTTCCGTTGGGTTTCGTTGAGTTCCTAATGGGTTTTATGGTGGTTGGGAGTGGACATTTGGATTTGGAGAACATCAGGTACGTTTAGAGTGGTTTTGGGATTGGATCCGTGCTTTTTGGGGTTTTCTTTCGTTTTTGGGGGTGATCCTGTTCTTGTTTGGGGTGTTTTGGACGTGTTATGGGTTCTCCGTTGGGTTTCGTTGTGTTTCTCGTGGTCATCATGGTGGAAAAGTGTAAATTGTGGGTTTTGGAGAACATCAGGTAGGTTTAGGGTGTTTTTTGGGGTGGATCTATGTTTTTGGGGGATTTTCTTCCAGTTTTGGGGGTGATTCCGTTCTTGTTTGGGGTGTTTTTGACGTGTTTTGTGGTCTCTGTTTTGTTTCGTTGTGTTTTCCTTGTTCATTTTGGTGGAAAAGGCTGAATAGTGGGTTTTGGAGAACATCAGGTAGGTTTAGGGTGGTTTTGGGATTTGATCCGTGCTTTTTGGGGATTTTGTTCCAGTTTTGGGGGTGATTCCGTTCTTGTTTGTAGTGTTTTTGATGTGTTTTGGGTTCTCCGTTGGGTTTCGTTGGGTTTTCCGTTGGCATCATGGTGGAAAAGGGTAAATTGTGGGTTTTGGAGAACATCAGGTAGGTTTAGGGGGACTTTTGGGGTGGATTCATGGTATTTGTTTTTTTTTTTTCTGTTTTTCTGGGGTGACCCCGTTCTTTTTGGGTGTGTTTTTGATGTGTTTTGGGGTCTCCGTTGGGTTTTGTTGGGTTCTTGTTGGTCATCATGTTGGAAAAGTGTAAATTGTGGGTTTTGGAGAATATCAGGTGAGTTTAAGTTTTTCTGGGTGGTGAATCTATGATTTTGGTTGAATTCTTCTGTTTTTTTTTAGCGTTTTCTTCTGTTTTTGGGGTGGTCCCATTCTTGTTTGGGGTGTTTTTGACATATTTTGGGGTCTCCGTTGGTTTTTGTTGGGTTCTTGTTGTTCATCATGGTGGAAAAGGGTAAATTGTGGGTATTGGAGAACATCAGGTAGGTTTAGGGGGACTTTTGGGGTGGATCAACGGCTTTTAGGGTTTTCTTTCGGTTTTGGGGGTGATCCCGCTTTTTTTGGTGGTGTTTTTGACGTGTTTTGGGGTTTCCGTTGCGTTTCGTTGATTTCCTAATGTGTTTTAAGTTTGTTGGGAGTGGACTTTGGGATTTGGAGAACATCAGGTAGGTTTAGTGTGTTTTTGGGGTGGATCTATGTTTTTTGGGGTTTTCTTTCTTTTTTAGGGGTTATCCTGTTCTTGTTTGGGGTGTTTTCGACTTGTTTTGGGGTCTCCGTTGGGTTTTAGTTGGATTCTCGTTGGTCGTTAGGGTAAATGGGAGTGGATTGTGGGTTTTGAAGAAGATCAGGTGAGTTTAGGGTGGTTTTGCGGGGAAATTCATAGTGTTTGGTGTTTTTTCTTCTGATCCAGTTCTTTTCTGGGGTGTTTTTGAGGTGTTTTTGGGGTTTCCGTTGGGTTTCGTTGAGTTCCTAATGGGTTTTATGGTGGTTGGGAGTGGACATTTGGATTTGGAGAACATCAGGTACGTTTAGAGTGGTTTTGGGATTGGATCCGTGCTTTTTGGGGTTTTCTTTCGTTTTTGGGGGTGATCCTGTTCTTGTTTGGGGTGTTTTGGACGTGTTTTGGGTTCTCCGTTGGGTTTTGTTGTGTTTTCCGTGGTCATCATGGTGGAAAAGTGTAAATTGTGGGTTTTGGAGAACATCAGGTAGGTTTAGGGTGTTTTTTGGGGTGGATCTATGTTTTTGGGGGATTTTCTTCCAGTTTTGGGGGTGATTCCGTTCTTGTTTGGGGTGTTTTTGACGTGTTTTGTGGTCTCTGTTTTGTTTCGTTGTGTTTTCCTTGTTCATTTTGGTGGAAAAGGCTGAATAGTGGGTTTTGGAGAACATCAGGTAGGTTTAGGGTGGTTTTGGGATTTGATCCGTGCTTTTTGGGGATTTTGTTCCAGTTTTGGGGGTGATTCCGTTCTTGTTTGTAGTGTTTTTGATGTGTTTTGGGTTCTCCGTTGGGTTTCGTTGGGTTTTCCGTTGGCATCATGGTGGAAAAGAGTAAATTGTGGGTTTTGGAGAACATCAGGTAGGTTTAGGGGGACTTTTGGGGTGGATTCATGGTATTTGTTTTTTTTTTTTTTTCTGTTTTTCTGGGGTGATCCCGTTCTTTTTGGGTGTGTTTTTGATGTGTTTTGGGGTCTCCGTTGGGTTTTGTTGGGTTCTTGTTGGTCATCATGTTGGAAAAGTGTAAATTGTGGGTTTTGGAGAATATCAGGTGAGTTTAAGTTTTTCTGGGTGGTGAATCTATGGTTTTGGTTGAATTCTTCTGGTTTTTTTTAGCGTTTTCTTCTGTTTTTGGGGTGGTCCCATTCTTGTTTGGGGTGTTTTTGACATATTTTGGGGTCTCCGTTGGTTTTTGTTGGGTTCTTGTTGTTCATCATGGTGGAAAAGGGTAAATTGTGGGTATTGGAGAACATCAGGTAGGTTTAGGGGGACTTTTGGGGTGGATCAACGGCTTTTAGGGTTTTCTTTCGGTTTTGGGGGTGATCCCGCTTTTTTGGTGGTGTTTTTGACGTGTTTTGGGGTTTCCGTTGCGTTTCGTTGATTTCCTAATGTGTTTTAAGTTTGTTGGGAGTGGACTTTGGGATTTGGAGAACATCAGGTAGGTTTAGTGTGTTTTTGGGGTGGATCTATGTTTTTTGGGGTTTTCTTTCTTTTTTAGGGGTTATCCTGTTCTTGTTTGGGGTGTTTTCGACTTGTTTTGGGGTCTCCGTTGGGTTTTAGTTGGATTCTCGTTGGTCGTTAGGGTAAATGGGAGTGGATTGTGGGTTTTGAAGAAGATCAGGTGAGTTTAGGGTGGTTTTGCGGGGAAATTCATAGTGTTTGGTGTTTTTTCTTCTGATCCAGTTCTTTTCTGGGGTGTTTTTGAGGTGTTTTTGGGGTTTCGTTGAGTTCCTAATGGGTTTTATGGTGGTTGGGAGTGGACATTTGGATTTGGAGAACATCAGGTACGTTTAGAGTGGTTTTGGGATTGGATCCGTGCTTTTTGGGGTTTTCTTTCGTTTTGGGGGGTGATCCTGTTCTTGTTTGGGGTGTTTTGGACGTGTTTTGGGTTCTCCGTTGGGTTTTGTTGGGTTTTTCGTGGTCATCATGCTGGAAAAGTGTAAATTGTTGGTTTTGGAGAACATCAGGTAGGTTTATGAGGACTTCTGGGGCAGATTCATGGTTTTTAGGGTTTTCTTCTGTTGTTTTTCTAGTGATCCAGTTGTTTTTGTCATGTTTTTGACGTGTTTTGGGGTCTCCGTTGGGTTTCATTGGGTTTTTCGTGGTCATCATGGTGGAAAAGTTTAAATTGTGGGTTTTGGAGAACATCAGGTAGGTTTAGGGGGACTTTTGGGGTGGATTCATGGTATTTGGGGTTCTCTTCTGTTTTTTTGGGGGGGTGATCGAATTCATTTTTGGGGTGTTTTTGACGTGTTTTGGGGTCTCTGTTGGGTTTTGCTGGGTTCTTGTTGGTCATCATGTTGGAAAAGTGTAAATTGTGGGTTTTGGAGAACATCAGGTAGGTTTACTGTCTTTTTGGGGTGGATCTATTTTTTTGGGGGATTTTCTTCCAGTTTTGGGGGTGATTCCGTTCTTGTTTGGGGTGTTTTTGACGTGTTTTGTGGTCTCTGTTTTGTTTCGTTGTGTTTTCCTTGTTCATTTTGGTGGAAAAGGCTGAATAGTGGGTTTTGGAGAACATCAGGTAGGTTTAGGGTGGTTTTGGGATTTGATCCGTGCTTTTTGGGGATTTTGTTCCAGTTTTGGGGGTGATTCCGTTCTTGTTTGTGGTGTTTTTGATGTGTTTTGGGTTCTCCGTTGGGTTTCGTTGGGTTTTCCGTTGGCATAATGGTGGAAAAGGGTAAATTGTGGGTTTTGGAGAACATCAGGTAGGTTTAGGGGGACTTTTGGGGTGGATTCATGGTATTTGTTTTTTTTTTTCTGTTTTTCTGGGGTGATCCCGTTCTTTTTTGGTGTGATTTGATGTGTTTTGGGGTCTCCGTTGGGTTTTGTTGGGTTCTTGTTGGTCATCATGTTGGAAAAGTGTATATTGTGGGTTTTGGAGAACATCAGGTAGGTTTAGTGTGTTTTTGGGGTGGATCTATGGTTTTGGGGGTTTTCTTTCTTTTTTAGGGGTTATCCTGTTCTTGTTTGGGGTGTTTTCGACTTGTTTTGGGGTCTCCGTTGGGTTTTAGTTGGATTCTCGTTGGTCGTTAAGGTAAATGGGAGTGGATTGTGGGTTTTGAAGAAGATCAGGTGAGTTTAGGGTGGTTTTGCGGGGAAATTCATAGTGTTTGGTGTTTTTTCTTCTGATCCAGTTCTTTTTTGGGGTGTTTTTGAGGTGTTTTTGGGGTTTCCGTTGGGTTTCGTTGAGTTCCTAATGGGTTTTATGGTGGTTGGGAGTGGACATTTGGATTTGGAGAACATCAGGTACGTTTAGAGTGGTTTTGGGATTGGATCCGTGCTTTTTGGGGTTTTCTTTCGTTTTGGGGGGTGATCCTGTTCTTGTTTGGGGTGTTTTGGACGTGTTTTGGGTTCTCCGTTGGGTTTTGTTGGGTTTTCCGTGGTCATCATGCTGGAAAAGTGTAAATTGTTGGAGAACATCAGGTAGGTTTATGAGGACTTCTGGGGCAGATTCATGGTTTTAGGGTTTTCTTCTGTTGTTTTTCTAGTGATCCAGTTGTTTTTGTCATGTTTTTGACGTGTTTTGGGGTCTCCGTTGGGTTTCATTGGGTTTTTCGTGGTCATCATGGTGGAAAAGTTTAAATTGTGGGTTTTGGAGAACATCAGGTAGATTTAGGGTGTTTTTTGGGTGGATCTATGGTTTTGGAGGATTTTGTTCCAGTTTTGGGGTGATCCAATTCTTTTTTGGGGTGTTTTGGACATGTTTTGGGTTCTCCGTTGGGTTTCGTTGTGTTTTCCGTGGTCATCATGGTGGAAAAGTGTAAATTGTGGGTTTTGGAGAACATCAGGTAGGTTTAGGGGGACTTTTGGGGTGGATTCATGGTATTTGGGGTTTTCTTCTGTTTTTTTTGGGGGGGTGATCGAATTCATTTTTGGGGTGTTTTTGACGTGTTTTGGGGTCTCTGTTGGGTTTTGCTGGGTTCTTGTTGGTCATCATGTTGGAAAAGTGTAAATTGTGGGTTTTGGAGAACATCAGGTAGATTTAGGGTGTTTTTTGGGTGGATCTATGGTTTTGGAGGATTTTGTTCCAGTTTTGGGGTGATCCAATTCTTTTTTGGGGTGTTTTGGACATGTTTTGGGTTCTCCGTTGGGTTTCGTTGTGTTTTCCGTGGTCATCATGGTGGAAAAGTGTAAATTGTGGGTTTTGGAGAACATCAGGTAGGTTTAGGGGGACTTTTGGGGTGGATTCATGGTATTTGGGGTTTTCTTCTGTTTTTTTGGGGGGGGTGATTGAATTCATTTTTGGGGTGTTTTTGACGTGTTTTGGGGTCTCCGTTGGGTTTTGCTGGGTTCTTGTTGGTCATCATGTTGGAAAAGTGTAAATTGCGGGTTTTGGAGAACATCAGGTAGGTTTACTGTCTTTTTGGGGTGGATCTATGTTTTTGGGGGATTTTCTTCCAGTTTTGGGGGTGATTCCGTTCTTGTTTGGGGTGTTTTTGACGTGTTTTGTGGTCTCTGTTTTGTTTCGTTGTGTTTTCCTTGTTCATTTTGGTGGAAAAGGCTGAATAGTGGGTTTTGGAGAACATCAGGTAGGTTTAGGGTGGTTTTGGGATTTGATCCGTGCTTTTTGGGGATTTTGTTCCAGTTTTGGGGGTGATTCCGTTCTTGTTTGTGGTGTTTTTGATGTGTTTTGGGTTCTCCGTTGGGTTTCGTTGGGTTTTCCGTTGTCATCATGGTGGAAAAGGGTAAATTGTGGGTTTTGGAGAACATCAGGTAGGTTTAGGGGGACTTTTGGGGTGGATTCATGGTATTTGTTTTTTTTTTTTCTGTTTTTCTGGGGTGATCCCGTTCTTTTTTGGTGTGTTTTTGATGTGTTTTGGGGTCTCCGTTGGGTTTTGTTGGGTTCTTGTTGGTCATCATGTTGGAAAAGTGTAAATTGTGGGTTTTGGAGAATATCAGGTGAGTTTAAGTTTTTCTGGGTGGTGAATCTATGGTTTTGGTTGAATTCTTCTGTTTTTTTAGCGTTTTCTTCTGTTTTTGGGGTGGTCCCATTCTTTTTTGGGGTGTTTTTGACATATTTTGGGGTCTCCGTTGGGTTTTGTTGGGTTCTTGTTGTTCATCATGGTGAAAACGTGTAAATTGTGGGTATTGGAGAACATCAGGTAGGTTTAGGGGGACTTTTGGGGTGGATCAACGGCTTTTAGGGTTTTCTTTCGGTTTTGGGGGTGATCCCGCTTTTTTTTTGTGGTGTTTTTGACGTGTTTTGGGGTTTCCGTTGCGTTTCGTTGATTTCCTAATGTGTTTTAAGTTTGTTGGGAGTGGACTTTGGGATTTGGAGAACATCAGGTAGGTTTAGTGTGTTTTTGGGGTGGATCTATGGTTTTTGGGGTTTTCTTTCTTTTTTAGGGGTTATCCTGTTCTTGTTTGGGGTGTTTTCGACTTGTTTTGGGGTCTCCGTTGGGTTTTAGTTGGATTCTCGTTGGTCGTTAAGGTAAATGGGAGTGGATTGTGGGTTTTGAAGAAGATCAGGTGAGTTTAGGGTGGTTTTGCGGGGAAATTCATAGTGTTTGGTGTTTTTTCTTCTGATCCAGTTCTTTTCTGGGGTGTTTTTGAGGTGTTTTTGGGGTTTCCGTATGGTTTCGTTGAGTTCCTAATGGGTTTTATGGTGGTTGGGAGTGGACATTTGGATTTGGAGAACATCAGGTACGTTTAGAGTGGTTTTGGGATTGGATCCGTGCTTTTTGGGGTTTTCTTTCGTTTTGGGGGGTGATCCTGTTCTTGTTTGGGGTGTTTTGGACGTGTTTTGGGTTCTCCGTTGGGTTTTGTTGGGTTTTCCGTGGTCATCATGCTGGAAAAGTGTAAATTGTTGGTTTTGGAGAACATCAGGTAGGTTTATGAGGACTTCTGGGGCAGATTCATGGTTTTTAGGGTTTTCTTCTGTTGTTTTTCTAGCGATCCAGTTGTTTTTGTCATGTTTTTGACGTGTTTTGGGGTCTCCGTTGGGTTTCATTGGGTTTTTCGTGGTCATCATGGTGGAAAAGTTTAAATTGTGGGTTTTGGAGAACATCAGGTAGATTTAGGGTGTTTTTTGGGTGGATCTATGGTTTTGGAGGATTTTGTTCCAGTTTTGGGGTGATCCAATTCTTTTTTGGGGTGTTTTGGACATGTTTTGGGTTCTCCGTTGGGTTTCGTTGTGTTTTCCGTGGTCATCATGGTGGAAAAGTGTAAATTGTGGGTTTTGGAGAACATCAGGTAGGTTTAGGGGGACTTTTGGGGTGGATTCATGGTATTTGGGGTTTTCTTCTGTTTTTTTTGGGGGGGTGATCGAATTCATTTTTGGGGTGTTTTTGACGTGTTTTGGGGTCTCTGTTGGGTTTTGCTGGGTTCTTGTTGGTCATCATGTTGGAAAAGTGTAAATTGTGGGTTTTGGAGAACATCAGGTAGATTTAAGGTGTTTTTGGGGTGGATCTATGTTTTTGGGGGATTTTCTTCCAGTTTTGGGGGTGATTCCGTTCTTGTTTGGGGTGTTTTTGACGTGTTTTGTGGTCTCTGTTTTGTTTCGTTGTGTTGTCCTTGTTCATTTTGGTGGAAAAGGCTGAATAGTGGGTTTTGGAGAACATCAGGTAGGTTTAGTGTAGTTTTGGGATGGATCTATGTTTTGGGGGGGATTTTCTTCCAGTTTTGGGGGTGATTACGTTCTTGTTTGGGGTGTTTTTGACCCTTTTTGTGGTCTCCGTTGGGTTTTAGTTGGATTCTCGTTGGTCCTTAAGGTAAATGGGTGTGGATTGTGGGTTTTGAAGAAGATCAGGTGAGTTTAGGGTGGTTTTGCGGGGAAATTCATAGTGTTTGGTGTTTTTTCTTCTGATCCAGTTCTTTTTTGGGGTGTTTTTGAGGTGTTTTTGGGGTTTCCGTTGGGTTTCGTTGAGTTCCTAATGGGTTTTATGGTGGTTGGGAGTGGACATTTGGATTTGGAGAACATCAGGTACGTTTAGAGTGGTTTTGGGATTGGATCCGTGCTTTTTGGGGTTTTCTTTCGTTTTTGAGGGTGATCCTGTTCTTGTTTGGGGTGTTTTGGACATGTTTTGGGTTCTCCGTTGGGTTTTGTTGGGTTTTCCGTGGTCATCATGCTGGAAAAGTGTAAATTGTGGGTTTTGGAGAACATCAGGTAGGTTTATGAGGACTTCTGGGGCAGATTCATGGTTTTTAGGGTTTTCTTCTGTTGTTTTTCTAGTGATCCAGTTGTTTTTGTCATGTTTTTGACGTGTTTTGGGGTCTCCGTTGGGTTTCATTTGGTTTTTCGTGGTCATCATGGTGGAAAAGTTTAAATTGTGGGTTTTGGAGAATATCAGGTAGATTTAGGGTGTTTTTTGGGTGGATCTATGGTTTTGGGGGATTTTGTTCCAGTTTTGGGGTGATCCCGTTCTTTTTTGGGGTGTTTTGGACGTGTTTTGGGTTCTCCGTTGGGTTTCCTTGGGTTTTCCGTGGTCATCATGGTGGAAAAGTGTAAATTGTGGGTTTTGGAGAACATCAGGTAGGTTTAGGGGGACTTTTGGGGTGGATTCATGATATATGGGGTTTTCTTCTGTTTTTTTTTTTTTTTGGGGGGGTGATCGAATTCATTTTTGGGGTGTTTTTGACGTGTTTTGGGATCTTTGTTGGTTTTGTTGGGTTCTTGTTGGTCATCATGTTGGAAAAGTGTAATTTGTGGGTTTTGGAGAACATCAGGTAGGTTTAGTGTCTTTTTGGGGTGGATCTATGTTTTGAGGGGATTTTCTTCCAGTTTTGGGGGTGATTCCGTTCTTGTTTGGGGTGTTTTTGACCCTTTTTGGGGTCTCCGTTGGGTTTTAGTTGGATTCTCGTTGGTCCTTAAGGTAAATGGGAGTGGATTGTGGGTTTTGAAGAAGATCAGGTGAGTTTAGGGTGGTTTTGCGGGGAAATTCATAGTTGTTGGTGTTTTTTCTTCTGATCCAGTTCTTTTTTGGGGTGTTTTTGACGTGTTTTGGGTTCTCTGTTGGGTTTCGTTGGGTTTTCCGTGGTCATCATGGTGGAAAAGTGTAAATTGCGGGTTTTGGAGAACATCAGGTAGGTTTACTGTCTTTTTGGGGTGGATCTGTGTTTTTTGGGGATTTTCTTCCAGTTTTGGGGGTGATTCCGTTCTTGTTTGGGGTGTTTTTGACGTGTTTTGTGGTCTCTGTTTTGTTTCGTTGTGTTTTCCTTGTTCATTTTGGTGGAAAAGGCTGAATAGTGGGTTTTGGAGAACATCAGGTAGGTTTAGGGTGGTTTTGGGATTTGATCCGTGCTTTTTGGGGATTTTGTTCCAGTTTTGGGGGTGATTCCGTTCTTGTTTGTGGTGTTTTTGATGTGTTTTGGGTTCTCCGTTGGGTTTCGTTGGGTTTTCCGTTGGCATCATGTTGGAAAAGTGTAAATTGTGGGTTTTGGAGAATATCAGGTGAGTTTAAGTTTTTTTGGGAGGTGAATCTATGGTTTTGGTTGAATTCTTCTGGTTTTTTTTTTTAGCGTTTTCTTCCGTTTTTGGGGTGGTCCCATTATTTTTTGGGGTGTTTTTGACATATTTTGTGGTCTCCGTTGGTTTTTGTTGGGTTCTTGTTGTTCATCATGGTGAAAACGGGTAAATTGTGGGTATTGGAGAACATCAGGTAGGTTTAGGGGGACTTTTGGAGTGGATCAACGGCTTTTAGGGTTTTCTTTCGGTTTTGGGGGTGATCCCGCTTTTTTTTGTGATGTTTTTGACGTGTTTTGGGGTTTCCGTTGCATTTCGTGGATTTCCTAATGCGTTTTAAGTTTGTTGGGAGTGGACTTTGGGATTTGGAGAACATCAGGTAGGTTTAGTGTCGTTTTTGGGTGGATCTATGGTTTTGGGGTATTTTGTTCCAGTTTTGGGGTGATCCCGTTCTTTTTTGGGGTGTTTTTGACGTGGTTTGTGTTCTCCGTTGGGTATCGTTGGGTTTTCCGTGGTCATCATGGTGGAAAAGTGTAAATTGTGGGTATTGGAGAACATTAGGTAGGTTTAGGGGGACTTTTGGGGTGGATCAACGGCTTTTAGGGTTTTCTTTCGGTTTTGGGGGTGATCCCGCTTTTTTTTGTGGTGTTTTTGACGTGTTTTGGGGTTTTTTGTTGCGTTTCGTTGATTTCCTAATGTGTTTTAAATTTGTTGGGAGTGGACTTTGGGATTTGGAGAACATCAGGTAGGTTTAGTGTGTTTTTGGGGTGGATCTATGTTTTTTGGGGTTTTCTTTCTTTTTTAGGGGTTATCCTGTTCTTGTTTGGGGTGTTTTTGACTTGTTTTGGGGTCTCCGTTGGGTTTTAGTTGGATTCTCGTTGGTCCTTAAGGTAAATGGGAGTGGATTGTGGGTTTTGAAGAAGATCAGGTGAGTTTAGGGTGGTTTTGCGGGGAAATTCATAGTTTTTGGTGTTTTTTCTTCTGATTCAGTTCTTTTTTGGGGTGTTTTTGAGGTGTTTTTGGGGTTTCCGTTGGGTTTCGTTGAGTTCCTAATGGGTTTTATGGTGGTTGGGAGTGGACATTTGGATTTGGAGAACATCAGGTACGTTTAGAGTGGTTTTGGGATTGGATCCGTGCTTTTGGGGGTTTTCTTTGGTTTTGGAGGTGATCCTGTTCTTGTTTGGGGTGTTTTGGACGTGTTTTGGGTTCTCCGTTGGGTTTCGTTGGGTTTTCCGTGGTCATCATGCTGGAAAAGTGTAAATTGTGGGTTTTGGAGAACATCAGGTAGGTTTATAAGGACTTTTGGGGCAGATTCATGGTTTTTAGGGTTTTCTTCTGTTTTTTCTAGTTATCCAGTTGTTTTTCGGCGTGTTTTTGACGTGTTTTGGGGTCTCCGTTGGGTTTCATTGGGTTTCTCGTGGTCATCATGGTGGAAAAGCGTAAATAGTGGGTTTTGGAGAACATCAGGTAGGTTTAGGGGGACTTTTGGGGTGGATTCATGATATATGGTGTTTTCTTCTGTTTTTTTTTTTTGGGGGGGGTGATCCAATTCATTTTTGGTGTGTTTTTGACGTGTTTTGGGGTCTCCGTTGGGTTTCGTTGGGTTTTCCGTGGTCATCATGGTGGAAAAGTGTAAATTGTGGGTTTTGGAGAACATCAGGTAGATTTAGGGTGTTTTTGGAGTGGATCTATGGTTTTGGGGGATTTTGTTCCAGTTTTGGGGTGATCCCGTTCTTTTTTGGGGTGTTTCTGACATGTTTTGGGTTCTCCGTTGGGTTTCATTGGGTTTTCCGTGGTCATCATGGTGGAAAAGTGTAAATAGTGGGTTTTGGAGAACATCAGATAGGTTTAGGGGGACTTTTGGGGTGGATTCACGATATATGGTGTTTTCTTCTGTTTTTTTTTTGGGGGGGGGGCTTATCCAATTCATTTTTGGGGTGTTTTTTACGTGTTTTGGGGTCTCCATTGGGTTTCGTTGTGTTTTCCGTGGTCATCATGGTGGAAAAGGGTAAATTTGTGGGATTTGGAGAACATCAGGTAGGTTTAGGCTGGTTTTGGGATTGGATCTGTGCTTTTTGGGGATTTTCTTCCAGTTTACGGGTGATCCCTTTCTTTTTTGGGGTGTTTTTGACGTGTTTTGGTGTCTCCTTTTGGGTTTTCGTTTGGTTCATGTTGGTCATCATGGTGAAAATTGTAAATTTTTTGGGGGGGAATTTTCTTCCAGTTTTGGGGGTGATCCCGTTCTTTTTTGGGGTGTTTTTGACATGTTTTGGTGTCTCTGTTGGGTTTCGTTGCGTTTTCTGTTGTCATGGTGGTGGAAAAGTGTAAATTGTGGGTTTTGGAGAACTTCAGGTAGGTTTAGGCTTTTTTTGGGGTGGATCTATTTTTGGGGGGTTTTCTTTCGTTTTGGGGGGTTATCCCATTCTTTTTTGGGGTGTTTTTGACGTGTTTTGAGGTCTCCATTTGTTTTTTTTGGGTTTCCATTGGGTTTTCTGGTGGTTGGGAGTGGATTGTACATTTAGGAAAACATCAGGTAGGTTTAAGGGTTTTTTGGGTTGTTAAATCACTTTTTTTCTTCTTATTCGGTTCGCTTTTGGGGTGTTTTTGACGTGTTTTGTGGTTTCCGTTGCGTTTCGTTGAGTTTTGACAAATTGACAAATCCTTGAAGTCCCTTTTGATTGCTCACAGGCTATGCGTTGCCACTCCTTCTCCTCCCAGATATAGGACGAGCAATCGGTAATAGTCTGACGGTTGAACCAAGCTGGGAAGCCTCCTTGTGATGTCCTAACCCAGGCCCTAGGAAGGCAGCAGATTTCCCTTAGAGGAGGGTCCCTTCTACATATTGGACCCTCTGTTCCGCTGATTGATAAATCACCCACAACTAAAACTCACCTTTTCTTCCTGCTGCCTGTGGTCACTATACGGGGGGGTTGGCTTTTCCAACCCTGCCAATATCTCTGCTGGAGAGGGATTATAGCCTTTTCCATCCATCGATTGCCTTTCGGCCTCCAGGGCCTTATACCTGTTGCGCAGGTCTACCTGATAGTGTGATATGGTTGAGATTTTGATAAAATTGCAAACACAAACATTAAAGTGATTACTGGTATCTACCACAGCATTATCTACGACTATAGAATCACAATGACTTCTCATGCAAACACAACCTTTCCCAATATATACAAGTACAGTATCAAGGGTTTCATTAGGATATATCTCAACGTGTCAAATATTTTGCTCAGTCTCAAGACAAATGTCTTGGGATTCCAGCGTGTTACTTTCACAGATGGAACTTTTTTGTTCACGCACAATGCATGCATTTACATCAATTGTTTGCCACTTTCCTCCCTTTTGATGGGCCCACACTTTATGCCCTTTAGGATAAAGTATAGTTCCATTATGATTGAGTCCTAATGCAATGATTGGCTATACATTGTATACGGTGGCATTACTTATAGTAAGTATAAAGGACACAATTTGATCATTTTCTGCATAAAGGGTAAAGTTGACTAATTGCAACCATGCTTGAAAATCTTTTTCAAATTCTGAAGCATTATCCCAAATAAATTTTCGAATTTCAGTGGGCAAAGTTCCTCCTTCTCCCTGTCTCTAATAATAGCTGCTGCTAAAGATTGTATACATTACTGCGTTTGGATACAGCTCCAAGCAAGGGAGGTATTGCCTTGGCTTTTTCCAAGGGCATGTACAATTAATTGATGGTATAGAAGCCATTGCTTTGCTAAAGACAATAAGGATGATTTTTATTGGATGATCGAGTTACTGTAGTCAGAAACTAAACCTAACCCTAACCTAACCCTAACACTAACCCAACCCTAAACCTAACCCTAACCCTAACGGCTGCCCGCGGATCTAAACCTAACGCTCAAACCCTAATCCTAACCCTAACCCTAACCCTAACCCGAACACTAAAGCTAAACCTAACCCTAACCCTTACCCTAAACCTAACCCTAACGTAACCCTAACCCTAACCCTAACACTATTCCTAACACTAACCCTAACCCTAACCCTAACCCTAATCCAAACAGAACCCTAAACCTTACCCTAACCCTAACCCTAAACCTAACCCTAACCCTAAACCTAACCCTAAACCTAACCCTAAACCTAACCCTAACATAACCCTAACCCTAAGCCTAAGCCTAACCCTAACCCTAACGGAACCCTAACCCTAACCCTAACACTATTCCTAACACTAACCCTAACCCTAACCCTAACCCTAATCCAAACAGAACCCTAAACCTTACCCTAACCCTAACCCTAAACCTAACCCTAACCCTAAACCTAAACCTAAACCTAACCTAACCCTAACCCTAACCCTAACCCTAAACCTAACCCTAACCCTAACCCTAACCCTAACCTTAACCCTAACCCTAACCCTAACCCTAACCCTAATCCTAACACTAACAACCCTAACCCTCTAACCCTAACCCTAACACTAACCCCTAACCCTAACCCTAATCCTAACCCTAACCCTAACCCCTAACCCTAGCCCTAACCCTAACAATAACCCCCAACCCCAACCCTCACCCGAAACCCTAACTCTAGCCCCAGCCCTAGCCCCTAACCCTAACCCTAGTTCCCGAGAACTACATCTCCCGGTACGCTCTGGGCATTCAACATGGCTTCCCGGAAATCCCGAATCCAAAAACTACATTTCCCGGCATACTCTGGGTACCCAACATGGCCTCCCGAAAGTCTGGAGTCCCGAGAACTACATCTCCCGGCATGCTCTGGGCACACAACATGGCCTCCCAGTGCCGGAAAACTACACCTACCAGCATTCCCCGCACAGCCAGCATGGCCAATCACAGGCCGAGTGCTCGAGAACTGCATTTACCAGCACTCACTGGAACCCTCACCGCCCTTACAAAAAAAGCCTCAAGCCCTAACATCCAAAAAACCTCAAAACCCCTACAGACCTAACCCAAACTATTTACCACACTAAACCCCTGAAGACCTATGCCTAAAACCCCCAACCCAAAATCTTAGGATGCTCAAAACCCAAACCCAACCCAAAACGTTAGGAATGCTCAAAGCCCTAGCCCAAAAACTTAGGGCGCTCCAAACCCTAACCCCAAAACATTAAGACGCAAAAAACCCTAACCCAAAAACTTAGGGTAATACACCATAAATGTTTGTTCATTGTCTTTTGTATTATAAAAACAAGGAGTTCTGTTTGAGGAGCGGGAGTTGCGAAAGCTCCCTGCTGAAGTAAGGAGCTGCATAATGCTTGCCTAGACACTATGAAAATTCTTTTGCTTAATTTTCTTTTTAAAGAGATTTAAATTCTTAAAAATTCTTTTCCGCGCAACAGTGCGCGCAGTCGCAGAATATACCAGGATGCGTAATCCCGGAATTAGCAAGATATAAAAAGGGACCTTGGCGGGGGTGAGGTGCGTGCCGTTGGCGGAGCTGAGACTCCCCGGCTGCCCAGTGCTGTTTTGCTTGATGTTTGCTTTCTCAATAAATTCCTTTCTATGATTAATACAATGCTCTCTGAAAATTAATTAAGGGGGAAACTTATAACACTTTGGACGCTCAAAACCCAAACCCAAAAACTTTGGACGCTCAAAACCCTATCCCGAAAACACTAGGACGCTCCAAGCCCTAACCCAAAAACATTCGGACGCTCAAAACCCAAACCCAAAACATTAAGATGCTCCAAACCCTATCCGGAAAACATTAGGAAGCTCAAAGACCTATCCCAAAAACTTAGGACGCTCAAAACCCTATCCTGGAAACACTGAGATGCTCAGAACCCTATCCTGAAAATTTAGGACGCTCCAAACCCTAACCCAAAAACATTAGGACGCTCAAAGCCCCAACCCAAAACACTAGGACGCTCCAAACCCTATCCTGGAAACATTAAGATGCTCAAAACCCTATCCTGAAAACTGAGGATGCTCATTACCCAGACCCAAAATATTAAGATGCTCAAAACCCTAACCCAACTACTTAGGATGCTTGAAAGCCGATCCCAAAAAATTAGGGCACACAAAAGCCTAACCCCCAAAATTAAGATGCTCAAAATCCAAACCCCCAAAATTAGGATACTCAAAACCCTGGACCTGGAGAACCTAACCTGAAAAAAAAAAAAAAAAAAAAAAGATCTTAAAACCCTAACCGTAAATAACTGACCAAAAATAAAACCTTAAGACTCTAACCCTAAAAAACATATCAACACTACAACCCAAAAAACTCTAATACCCTAACACGCTAACCCTGAAACCCTTAAAACCCTAACCCCCAAATCCTTAAAACCCTAACCGTTAAAACTCCAACCCTAAAAACCTTAAAATCCTAAACATAAACCCTGAAACCCCTTACCCTGAAACCCAACCCTAGTGCCCAATCCCTGAAACCTTAAAACCCTGAATCAATCTGTAGCAAATAGCATAGGCTGAGTCGAGGATCTCAGTACAGTAGCATTATTATTCGAGATTACAATGGCGGGTGTCCCACAAGCAGGAGGGTGCCTACTAATTCCATACACAGTTTATACACTTTTTTTTTCTGCCGAGGACCGGGACCCTCCCCTGTTTCCCCTTTAACTGTGCTATTCAAGGTTCATAATCTAGCTGGTGCTTCACAGAAAATACACAGCTGCTGGCCTGTTACAAGTCACATTTCTTTTGAGGTTTTTACTCTTTGAGGTGGTAATGTTTCTTACGCCGTGATTTCCACCTAATTGCTGTAAGGATTCTGGTTGTCTGCGTTTTACAAGCTTGTCTGTTATAATAAATAAAAGTCCCAAATAGGATTACAATCAAAGTTTACAATTCACTGAATGAATAGAGGTAAGCAAACAGTGCTGGGTACGCCGGGAGTCTCTGCTCCACCAAGACGCGCACCAGTTATACACCAGTTACCTCCCTTAAGGGATATAGAGAAGCCCTCTCAGATACGTCCGTCCTACTTCTCCTGCATGCGGCCGGAGGTCGGTCTAATTCTGGTGCTGTTGGTGGTGGAAGCTGGGGCAACGGTGGTACTGGTGGCGATACCACAGCCACCGGAGGGGGAGCTGCCGGGGGTGGATTGTTAGGATATGGAGGTGGTAGCTTATCCAACGGCTCACGTTTATCTTCTTTTTCTTTTTCATGTTCTTCTTGTTCTTCAAATTTCTTACCTGCTTTTAGTGTAAATATTGAGGCTGGAAAAGGACGTGAAGTCCTCCTGATCCATAATCCTGCATAATCACTTTCTTCCTGGCTAAAAGCTTCCTTTGAATTAACATGGATATTTAAGGCCTGGCAAATCCAGTCTTCGAAGGATCCAAAAACAGGCCAAAAGACATGTAGTCTTAAAGGCTCCTTTGGCCATTCTGTCACACAATCCTGGACCATTTTTAATTTACTTTTTCCTTTTCTGGGGTCCCTATCATTCCAATTTCGAATCGTTATTCCTAATGGACTTTCTGGTGGTATGACTGGTAATTTGCTCCCTTTCTTCTGGTCTCTGGTCTTCGATTTTGTCTGACCCATCTAGGAATTTTACTATGGCAATTCCCACAGCCCTTGGTTACCTTAGTAAGAGTGTCTTGCAGGGGGTCGAGGACCTATCACACACCCACAAATCCTATAGGAATCCCTTCGGTCCTTCACCAGCCAAGTCCCTCACGGGAGATTGAAAACGCGGTTAGAAGACCTCCACAATCGCTTCGGAACTAAGTTCCATCCCAGTCACACTCTTACACACACAGGCAACCGAACCCCACCCAACCGAACGGTATACGCTTTAAATGCTTACGACTCCGTCATCTTCGTTCAGATCTTCACACACACAATTACGGGCAAAATATAGTGCTGCAGCTGGCAAGGGAGCTGAAAAAAAGAATCAGAAACTTTGCTTACCTTTATTCAGGTTTAAGATGCCATTAGTTCCGACCTGACTCAAACAGCAGCCACCAAATGGTGGGGGTGCCTCTCCTAGATCAAACCAGAAATCAGGAACCAAAGCCCTCCCGGACGAGCGCCCGCTTGTAATAAATGACTGGGTCCCAAATAGGATTGCAATTGAAATTTACAATTTATTAAATGAATAGAGGTAAGCAAGCAGCGCTGGGTGCGCCAGGAGTCTCTGCTCCACCAAGACGCACACAAGTTACATCAGGCGGCTGGTTTTTATGCTGCTAGGCTAATACATATTCATTACTACTTCTACAAAAGGCAGGGTTATTCTAATTAGTTCCCAGAATCCAAACCCTCCCACTGGTGCAGGCGTTATCAGTCTCCGGTGGTCCCTCTGGGGGCCGCTCGTACTGAAGGCTCGTAGTCTTCCTCCCAGGCTTTTCTCTTGTCCATCTCCTTTGTCCATCTTGGCTGGATGGCAGACACTTGCATAGTGTCCCATGCAACAGTTGTAATAGTTAGCAGTTATTCTGAAACCCCTTTGTTCTCTTATCCCCTATTGACCCGAATTGATGGACCATTCCTTTGCAAGATACAAGAACTATATACATTAACCACTCTGGTTTTCTCAGACTTTTCATCATATCATGCGGCCCTAGCATTGTTCCATATTGACACGAATCAGATGAACTCATTTCACACTGTTAAGCTGTCTTATCACTGCAAGCATATCTCAATACCACCTTCCTTCCCTCTACAGGATGTAACTGCGCAAAAACAACATTTTTATTCCCACAACCTTGATCCCCTTACCCTGAAGTCCTTATTCCCCTTAAACATAGCAACTCTAACCACAACCCTAACCCTTATTATCAACCCCCTAACGCTAATGACACTGACCTTAATCCAAACCCCAAACTGCCCCTAACCCCAGACAACCAACAACGAAACACACACACACAAAGATGGAAACTACAAAAAAGGCAAAACCCACGATACAGGCCCCAAATCACAAATACGCAACCAAAATGCTACAGAAAAGCCCCAGATGCAGGCCCCAAATGCTACTGCTAGGCCTCAAAAGCTCAAGATGCATCCCAAAGCAAAAATGCAGGCCCCAAACGTTACAGAAAAGCCCCCAAACCCAGGCTGCACAAGTCTACAAGCATGCCCCAAACTGCCAACAGAAGCAGGCACCAACCACACCCAGATGCAGACCCCAACTGCCCACAAGCAGCTCCTACCCCACCACCCCCTCCCAAGAACTGGACTCCACCCAGACACTGGCCCAAGACCCAGGCCCGCCCCCCACCACCCCCCCTACCATCCCCCCCGACACAGGTGTACAAGCAGCTCACAACCCGCCCCTTCAGAGACCGGTCCCACTCCCCCCACCCCCCCCAAGACATGGGATGCGGAGGTGTACAACCAACTCCCAACTCCCTCCCCCTCAAAGGGAGGCCCCAAAGACCCCCAAATGGAGGCTCCTAGAGTGAACAAACAGCTCCCAACTTCCCCAGGCACAGGCCCACCCCCCCCCCAAACACAGGCCACAAAGGTGTATAAACAGCCCAGACCCCCCTCCAAGACCATGGCCCCTATAGTGTACAAGCAGCTCCCAACCACCCACAGATGCAGGCCCCAACCCTTCTCAAAAGGGAGGCACCTAGAATGCACAAGCAACTCCCAACCCCCCTAAACATAGGTCCAAAAGTGCACAAGCAGCTCCCAACCCCCCTCAAATACAGACCCCAAAAGTGTACAAGTAGCTCCCCCCCAGAGACAGGGCCCAAAGGTGTACAACCAGTTCCCAACACCCCTGAGACACAGGCCCCAGCCGCCCCCCCAGACACAGCGACCCAAATTCTACAAGCAGCTCCCAACCCCTGCCAGGCAGGCCCCCTACCCTATACAAGCAGCTCCCAACCCTCCCCTCCCCCCCCGAGGGAGGCCCCCAAGCCCCCCACAAACACAGGCCCCTACAGTGTACAGGCAGCTCCCAGCCACCCCCAGATGCTGGCCCCAAAGTTGTACAAACAGCTCCCAGCCACCCTGCAGAAACAGATTCCTACATTGTACAAGCAGTTCCCAGCCCGCTAGACACAGGCCCTGACCCCCCACACATGCAGGCCCCAAAGGTGTACAAGCAGCTCCCACCCCTCCCCCAGACGCAGGTCCCAAGCCCCCCCCCCCCAAACACAGGCCCCTACAACCAGCACCCAACCCCCTACCCCCGATGCCAGGCCCAAAGGTGTAGAAGCAGCTCCAAACCTCCTCCCTCAACCCAGGCTCCAACAGTGTACAAGCACCTCCCAACCAACCCTCCCCTTCCGCCCCCCCCCCCCCCCCCCCCAACACAGGCTCCAAAGGAATACAAAGAGCTCCCACCCCTCCCCCAGATGCTGGTCTCAACCCCCCCCCCCGCCCCCAGAAGCAGGCCCCAAAGGTGTAGAGTCAGCTCCCAACCCCCTCAATGCTGGCCCCAAGGGTCTACAAGCAGCTCCCCCCTTGCCCTCAGATACCGGCCCCCAGACACAGACCCCAAAAGCCTAATCACAGGCCCTGAACTCTAGAGCCAGGCTCCAAAACCCAGGACAAAGCCCCAGTGGTTCGAGACAGGGCCCAAATCCCAGACACAGGCCCCAAACGCTAAACATATGCCAAAAGAAGTATTAGTGCTGGTGCCAAATGTTACAGACAGGCCCAAAAGCCCGAGATGCTCAAGGCTGAGACGTAACTTGGCTTTCTGAATTACTGGAAAGCAGCTTTCATTCTCAGATAATTCTGTGCAGCACCCTTACATTTATCCTAACCCTTACCCTTACCCTTACACAAACCCTTACTCTAACCTTTACCGTGACCCGTACCCTTAACCTTACCTTTACCCTTAACCTAACCCTAAACCTTAAACCTTACCGTAAAGCTTACCCTTTCTGCTACACTTACCCTTAGCCTAAATCTAAACCTTACACTTATCCTTATCCTAACCCTCATCCTTACCATTACCCATACCCTTATTCTTACCCTTACCCTAACCCTTACCTTTACACTTACAGTTACCATTAACCTTACCCTAACACTTATCCTTAACCTAACCCTTACCCTAAACCTTACCCCAACCCTTACCCTGACCCTTACATTAACCGAAACCCTTACCCTAAACCTTACACTTACACTTAACCTTAACCTTACCCTTAACATTCACCTAATACTTACGCATACGTTTTCCTGACTTTAACCCTAAAACTAACCCTAACCATTACCCTAACACTTAACCTTACCCTAACCCTAACCCTAACCCTTACTCTAACCCTTACCCTGACCTGTACCCTTACACTTACCCTTACTCTTATACTTACCCTAATTCTTACCCATACCATAACCCATACCCTAACACATATTTGTACCCTTAACCTTACCGTTACCCTTAACCTTACCCTTACCCTTACTCTATCCGTTACCCTTACGCTTAACCTTAACATAAACCTTACCCTTAACCTTACCATAAGCCATTGTAAGGGTTAGAGTAAGGGTTAGGGTAAGGGTGTTAGGGTAATGGTTAGGGTAAATTTTAGGCTTATGGTGAGGGAAACGTAAGGGTAAGGATTAGGTTAAGGTTAAGGGTAAGGTTAAGGTTAAGAGTAAGTGTAAGGTTTAGGATAAGGGTTAGGGTTAATGTAAGGGTCAGGGTAAGGGTTGGGGTAAGGTTTAGGGTAAGGAGAAGAGTAAGGGTATGGTTAATGGTAAGGGTGAGGGTTAGGGTTAGGGTAAGGATAAGGGTAAGTGTAAGGTTTAGGGTAAGGGTAATGGTATGCAGAAGGGTAAGGGTAAGTGTAAGGGTAAGGGTAGGAGTAATTGAACGAGTAATTCCTAGGGTAACTGTAAGCGTAAGTGTACATTTAAGTGTTGTTGTATGGCTTATTGTAAGGGTAAGGTTAAGTGTTAGGGTAATGGTTATGGTTAATTATAGGGTTAGGGTGAGAAAAACGTAAGGTTAAGTATTAGCTAAAGGTTAAGTGTAAGGTTAATGTTAAGAGTAAGTGTAAGGTTTAGGGTAAGGGTTAGGGTTAATGTAAGGGTCAGGGTAAGGGTTGGGGTAAGGTTTAGGGTTAGGGTTAGGTTAAGGGTAAGGATTAGGGTAAGGGTAAGGTTATGGTTAAAGGAAAGAGTAAGGGTAAGGAAAAAGTAAAGGTAAGGATTTGGGTAATGGTAAGGGTGAGAAGGGTTAGGGTAAGGGTTACGGTAAGGGTTAGGTAACGCAGTGTACAACCTGGGACGTCACACGCAGAGCTGCCTCTGGCAAGGTGAGTGAGGAACAGATGTAGCAGTTCTTGTGTTGTAGGTCTCACTGTTCCTCTAGGCATCCCCTCTTTGTCTTTTAGAGGTGTTGTAGATGTTTGAAGAGGGTAGATTGAAGCATCTGCCTTGGGGGCTGGTAAGCGGCAGAGGTAAGGGAGCAGATGAGAGTAACTTACCTAGTTGTGCTGTGTCTTTGGATGCTGCATCGGCCTATGCGTTTCTTTTTCTTTCACAGGTGTCTCGCACAGGCTCAAAGGAGCAAACTGCACTCTGAAGAGCTGTGTAAGAAGAGGGGCTGGTCATGAGCTGGGTTGGAGCAGAACGACCAAGTAGCACAAGGTGACTATGAAAGGTGTCCGTCTTGCTTTGCAGGTGCCGTGGCAGGCTCTCCACAGAAGTGGATAAGGATATGAGATAAGGCCAGAGAGCGACAAGGAGCGGCACGTGCAGGGATGGTTTTGAAGCGCTGCGGTGGCTTACTCTTCTGTTCATCAGGTGCCACAGGCAAGGTGGGTTGTAACATCAGTCGTTATATTTGCATGAAAGCAGTTCACTTGAATGCCACAGTGCATCTGAGTAGGGTGTTCTAGCAGAACAAGCTTGTCTGGCACAGCGGTGCCTGATGGCAGTGTGTTTCCTCAGGTGAAGAGGTGCCTGAAGCCCCATCCTATCTAGCCTTGATTCAAAGATCGAAGCCGAAATTCCTTTAAGTGGTATATTCTTTATTGCAGCGCTGGATGGGGGAGGGGGGAGGGGGAGGGTGAGCGAACAGCTGCGTGGTGTTTAGCTGCCGGCCAGGTTAAACCACGACACACCTTTTACCCTAACATAATAATTCTGTGAAGGCATTAATGCTTGATTTAGAACTGAATACGTTGCCCCATAGCAATAAGAAATTTCACTTCCATTCCTCCCCTAGCTTCATTATAACCAGTGGAGGATCCGCTAGGGTAGATTCCCCAGGTCCCCGTTATTCCTGTTGAAATCAGGGGTTGATTACCCTAGGAAAAGGCTAGTCAATTTGTCCTCCAAAGCCAGGTCCAAACCGTTTTGTTTTATTTATTTATTTATTTATTTATTTATTTATTTTCATTACATTTCAGAGTTGGTCCAAAAATTCCATAGGGCTTTCTTTTAGACCTTGTTGGAAGCATATTCTCAATTCCCAATTCATCCAGGTTTTAGTATTTACTTAACCGTTCATAATTTTCAGGATGATTCGGGTCTTAGTGGGGGTCGGTCGGGGAATGCAATTGTCCACAGTTCCCTGAACGGTCCCATCAGCAATCTGAGCTCGCACATGAACTCAGGTTGTTTTAAGAGTGTACCTCTTTTCTGTTTCTGTGACAACTCTCTCGGACCGATCATGGTCCCTTTGCCCTAAAGGGCTAACACCCATGATTTTAAGATCTCTGCCTCGGGCAGAGGCAGAACTATTAACATTCCTACATCCTCTTTCCCTGCTCATTCAACTTCAAACACCTTTAACACTTTCAACAACCCTTTTAACACTTCCTTTATCTTTCTCCAGCCTGTACTTCTCTAATGCCAACATCAAAGGTTCAGTCAGGGGCCAACTTAATTCCCTACCTTTTCCCACCAAGATGCTGAAACATCAGTATACAACATTTCATCCTGTTCTGCTTCTCAAAAAACAACATTAACTGTAGCAAAATATTATAGTTTAAAGTTCCGTTTAGGGGCCACTTTTCTCCACATTCCAGCTTATAAAGCGGCCACCACTGATTACGATATTTTATCAATGTTTTCCTGTTCACACTTCCACCGGCAGATCCTCCAATATCCTTCCAGTGACTTAAAACACATCCTAACACACTTTTCTTTAAAATTTCACTGCTTGTTTGCCCCCCCAGTTTCCAGTTTACACTTTCAGAATACACACGTTACTTACAAAAGCGTATCACAAAACGTATCACTCACAAAAATACGGGCACGCAATATCTTTCAGTAGCGATGCCACAAAACTACTATTACCAGCAATATTGCCAAAATCACAGTAACAATAGTCAGAGTCAAATTCCACATGCGAGAAGTCAGAAAACCGAACTGTGTAACACCGTAACGATATCTTTCTTATAACAATGCCACGAACCTACTATTACCACCAGGAAAATAGCCAAAATCGCAGTAACAAGAACCAGAGTTAAATACCATACTCCATGAGTCAGAAAACCGAAATAGACAACACAATTCCAGATGGACCTTAAAGCGTGCTCCTTCCTTAAGGTCCCCAAACATGTACTTACGGTGCTAACCACAAAGTATATACCAAACACTGCCTCGCAGAAGATCACCTTCTGACTTACAGACAGTTCCAGATGACCGGTCTACCAGAAAACCAAACCAGAATAAAGAATATACTCACTTACAATGATGGGGTCCTTGTCTGCCTCCGCAGTGATCCGGTGAGTCAAGGAGTCCCTCCGGGAAATCCCGGGGGTACCCTAGGGAGTCCTGTTCCCAGCAGGTCCTGCAGTCCGGCAGAGAGGTTGTCCCATCTGGGTCGCCAAATTGATTCAAAGATCGAAGCCGAAATTCCTTTAAGTGGTATATTCTTTATTGCAGCGCTGGATGCACGGGGGATCTCTCCACCTATCGTGCATACCCAAAGCGGAAAGCAGTCTTGAATTTATACAATCAATCTATCAATATTCTACAAGCACCTATACATATGCATTACCTATCCCCGCCTTCCCTTGCTTCTCATGCTAATTAGCCTTTTGGCACCTTGCGCCTGCGCAGAGCCTTCCAAGAATTGTGGGCAGGGGTCTTTGGGACGTGGGCAGGGGTCTTTGGGAGGAAGACCCCGAGTCTTCCTCACAGCGTACTTTTCACCTTTGGTCAGGAATCTGCTGAATTGGCATGTTTCTTAATTGCAAGAGCTGGTTGTTGCTAATTCTCCCGTTTGTTGTATCTTTATAATGAATTCCAATGTCCAGTTTCGAGATTTATAGTCCTTACATTCGTTTCTCTGTCCGCCTGCCGCTTCCTTATCATGAGTTCCAGTGTCTTGTTTCGAGATATACAGTCCTTGTCTGGGGATTGTCCTTGCCTCCCCAATACCTCCTTAATCAATCCCCCCTTTTCTTTTCCCATGCAAATTCTTTTGCATCAGATACTTCCATTATTTACAGTAACACAACAAAGCAGGCATCTAAACAACATGCACACAAATATTCCTAACACTACTAATACGATTAGAGCAATGAATACTTGTTTCAACCATTGGAAATTGGGCAACCAGGAGGTTAACTTATTCCATAGTTCACTAAAACTCCATGAAAGATCATCTTTACTGATCTCATGTAGGATCCTTGTCTGCTTCCATATTTCTTCCAGGTCGGTAGAGATCCTTCCACTCTGATCTACATACATACAACAACTTGTGTTTATTACTGTACAGACTCCCCCTTGAGTGGCCAGTAACAAGTCTAGGGCCATCCGATTTTGGAATACTACCTGTGATAAACTAGATATCTCTTCTTGTTGAGCCTTTATAGCATCCAGAATTTTGTTTTCTAACTTCTCTATAATTGCAGAAATATTAACTATTGCCTTTTCCAATTCACTCACTCCTAACCATGGGATAAACCATCGCACAAAACTATGAAAAGGGGTGTGTCTCTCTACCAATGGATTGTTAATTTTTCATCTGATTCTCCGGATATGATTTCTCAAGTAACCTCGAGGCACTACATCATGTACTGTCATATTGGGGACTACCGCTCCAAGAGTGCAAGTTCCCTTCCAATTCTCAGGCAAGACCTTACGGGCTGTATCATTGCATAGCCAATACCACCCTTTTCCTTCTGGAACCGTCCAGCTGGTTGAATTTGTCCAGCCGCTAGTCGTACTAATATCAATTGTTCAATTACAAGATGTCTGATTTCCCACATAAGTAGTATCCGTATTTATACAATGCTGTTTTCCTATACCCTTAGGCGGGTTACACCTTTGTACACATACATAATAGGATTCTAACGGCATGAAGCTACTCACTTCTAGTTCCAAAACTGCTTAATGTTTTCGACCCCGAGATGTGTTTTCCCACAAATTAGTCCAAGATAAGTTTGCAGGCAAGGGAATCCCAATTAACGATACACCCTTATTCCCATGCTGTGGCAGATGGGTGCATACCCAACAGTTCGTCTTATTAGTTACTTGAGAAATTGTTTGTATTAAGGTCAGGTGTAAGTTCTCATCCCAAGTTGCCCACCCCAAATCCGAGAACCGCACCCCTGCAATCATTAGGATCTGGAAAACCGTAATTTTGTTGGTCCAATTGGAGTGGTGGTCCATATCCTCGCCGGGGCCTTCTTCACCCTTGAATTGTGGATCCAAGCTGCTTGCTTCTTAATCTTAATGGCGGTGTGTGTTGTCAGTAATACTTGGTATGCTCCCATCCACTTTCCTTCCATTTTTCCTGCACGGGTTGTCCTGAAAAAGTCTTTATAAAAATAAAATCCCCGAGCTTAAAGGGGTGGATTGGTTGATCCAACCCTCTAGCCCTGGTCCCTAAAACAAATGTATGTACTTTATTTAATTGTTTCTGAAGTTCAGTTATATAAGCATATAAATGTTCTGATCCTAACTGCGTTAGGTCCTCTCCACTAAATAGAAATTGCTATGGCCTTCCATATAAGATTTTGAAGGGACTCAAATTTCCTTTTATTCTAGGTTTAAATCTAATTCCAAGTAATGCTAAAGGGAGGGATTGAGGCCATGACAAATTAGCTTCTTATCCAATTTTAGCTATTTATTGTTTAATTAAATGGTTCATTTTTTCTACCTGTCCACTTGCCTGTGGTCTATAAGGAGTATGCAGTTGCCAATCTATCTTTAGAATCTTACTTATCTGTTCTACCACTTGTGCACAAAAATGTGAAACTCTATCAGAAGACATTGCTACTAGAATCCCAAAGCATGGTATTATTTCATTTAACAAGACTTTAACCACTTCTCTTGCTTTGTTTGTTCGACAGGGAAAGGCTTCAGGCCTTCCTGAAAACGTGTCAGTCAGAACCAGTAAATAATGATACCCCCCTTTTCTAGGGAGTTCTGAAAAATCAATTTGCCACTGTTGCCCCGAATAATTTCCTTTACCGATTATTCCAAATTTTATTCTATTCTTGGTATTGGGGTTATTGTGTAAGCAAATGCTACATTGTTGAGTTACTTGTTTTATCATATCGTCCCACTAATGTCGGACTCGGGCTCTTATGCGGTGTGCCAGCTCCCCAATGCGTTTTATTGTGTTCTGTAAGAACTATGGGCCATGTCAAACTAGAGGGTATTACTATGTGGTTATCTTTTAAATATACTCATCCATCTGGTTTCATTTTACCTTTCAAATCTTCAATTAATTTTAAGTCTTCTTTTGTATAATTTGGATATAGTTTGGATTTTACCGTCTGGTATCAAAGACAATGCCTTCACCTCAGTTATTTCAGCTGCCTGCTTAGCCTCTGCCAATCGATTTTCCAATTTCAAAATCGCTGTTCCCCTTTTGGTGTCCCTGACAATGCATGATAGCTACCTTTTCTGGTTGTTTTACAGCCTCTAACAATTTTAAAATTTCTTCAGCATACTTTGTGTTTTCACTGAGCGGTCAGCAATCCATGTTCTTTCCGAATTGCTCCATGAGCATGTACCACGCCGAATGTATATTTAGGATCTGTCCAAATATTTACCCTTTTTCCCGCTGCCAGTTCCAATGCTCTCGTGAGAGCAACTATCTCCGCCTTTTGAGCTGATGTTCCAGGGGGTAAAGGCTTAGACTCGATTACCTGCTGAGTAGTTGTTATAGCATATCCAGCTTTACGTTGTCTTTGCGTAACAAAACTGCTCCCATCCGTGAACCAAGTTTCTTCCGCATCTTCCATGGGCTCCTCCTTAAGGTCTGGTCGGCTGGAATACACAGTCTCTAGAGTTTCTAAACAATCGTGAATCACAGCTTGTGCCGGAGCATCACTAAGAAAAGAGGCTAGATTCACAATATGAATTATCACAATCTCCACGTCGTCCTGTTCTACCAATATTGCTTGATATTTCAAAATCATCAATTCTTGTTTAAGTTGTTTAAAGACTTTTTGTGCTTCTCCAGTCCAGACTAACTTTGACTGGTTAATCTTTATCAATTCACATAGAGGCTTTACCAATAGTCCATAATTATAAATCCAAAGGCGACACCAACCTGTCATTCCTAAAAAGCTTTGTAGCTCCTTTACCAGTTGAGGTTCTGGAGTCCGGCAAATGACTTCCTTATGTTCAGTTCCTAGTTCTCGTTGTCCTTCCGAAATGTCAAATCCCAGATAGGTCACACTTTGTTGAGCCAGCTGGACTTTCTGTCAAGAGACTTGATATCCATTTAAACCCAGAAAATTAAGACGACTTATAGTCCATTGAATCCAACTCCCTTTAGTCTCGGTAGCTATTAAGAGATCATCTACATATTGTAACAAAGCACCTTCAGTGTCCGGAGGTATCCATGTTTCGAGTTCCCTTGCTAATTGGTTTCCAAAACTAGTGGGGCTATTCTTGAATCCTTGAGGTAGTAATGTCCACGTAAGCTGCGTCTTTCTGCCTGAATCGGGATTTTCCCATTCAAAGGCGAATAGGTTTTGGCTTTCTGTGGCTAAGCCTAGGCAGAAGAAGGCATCTTTTAAATCCAGTACGGTAAACCAGACTTGACTATTCTTTAATTTAGTCAGCAAAGTATAAGGGTTTGCCACTACTGGATGTATATCCTCAGTGATTTTATTTATGGCCCTCAAATCCTGAACTAGCCTATAGCTTTTTCATCTGCCTTTTTAATTGGCAATATGGCTGAATTGTATTCTGATTCACATTCAATCAATAATCCATACTGTAAAACTTTATCAATTATCTCTTTAATTCCTTTCCTATCTTCTATCCTCAAAGGATATTACTTAACCTTAACGGGTTTCTCTCCTGGCTTTAATTTAATAATTATTAAGGTCACATTTTTAGCTCTTCCAGGGACTTCGGTAGCCCAAACTCCTGGACATACTTGATCTGTGATCTCTAAAGGTATTTCACTTTTAGGGTCAGTTTGTATTAGTGCCAAGCTTAACACATTTATTAGTTGTTCTTCTCCTGTTCTTAATTCCATTTTCCCTTTTTCAAAGACAATTTCTGCTCCTACTTGCTCTAATAAATCTCTACCTAAGAGTGCCCATGAGGAGCTAGGCATAGATAAAAATCTGTGTATGCCCCATTGTTTCCCTAACTTGTACTTCAAAGGTTCACAAAAATAAGCCTTTTCGGTTACACCTTGTCCTGGTTTCAGTTAGAACAGAATTAATTTTCTTCCTAGTAGCTGGGAGAATGCTATGTTTTGGCTTAGGATGAGAAGAGTGCTGATAACACCCCGATGTTTCAATTGTTGCAGAGCAATGCTTATACCAAGCCAAGGACATCTCAGCTTCTTGCTCTGTCCTGCCAACAGGCAGGCTGGGGGTGCAGTAAGAGCTGGGAGGGGACAGACCCAGGACAGGTGACCCAAACTAGCCAAAGGGGTATTCCATAGCATCTGACGTCAGGCTAAACAATACATAGGGGTGGCTAGCCAGGGGGAGGGGGCCGGACTGCTCGGGGTTAGGCTGGGCATCGGTCAGCGGGTGGTGAGCAATTGCATTGTGCATCACTTGTTTGTACACATTATTACTAGTGGTACTATTATCATCATTGTATTATTATTATTATTATTATTATTATTATTATTATTATTATTATTATTTTGTCTTATTAAACTGTCTTTATCTCAACTCACGGGCTTCACTTTCCATTTCTCTCCCCCATCCCAGAGAGGGAGGGGGAGGGGGAGCGAACAGCTGCGTGGTGTTTAGCTGCCGGCCAGGTTAAACCACGACACACCTTTTACCCTAACATAATAATTCTGTGAAGGCATTAATGCTTGATTTAGAACTGAATACGTTGGCCCATAGCAATAAGAAATTTCACTTCCATTCCTCCCCTAGCTTCATTATAACCAGTGGAGGATCCGCTAGGGTAGATTCCCCAGGTCCCCGTTATTCCTGTTGAAATCAGGGGTTGATTACCCTAGGAAAAGGCTAGTCAATTTGTCCTCCAAAGCCAGGTCCAAACCGTTTTGTTTTATTTATTTATTTATTTATTTATTTATTTTCATTACATTTCAGAGTTGGTCCAAAAATTCCATAGGGCTTTCTTTTAGACCTTGTTGGAAGCATATTCTCAATTCCCAATTCATCCAGGTTTTAGTATTTACTTAACCGTTCATAATTTTCAGGATGATTCGGGTCTTAGTGGGGGTCGGTCGGGGAATGCAATTGTCCACAGTTCCCTGAACGGTCCCATCAGCAATCTGAGCTCGCACATGAACTCAGGTTGTTTTAAGAGTGTACCTCTTTTCTGTTTCTGTGACAACTCTCTCGGACCGATCATGGTCCCTTTGCCCTAAAGGGCTAACACCCATGATTTTAAGATCTCTGCCTCGGGCAGAGGCAGAACTATTAACATTCCTACATCCTCTTTCCCTGCTCATTCAACTTCAAACACCTTTAACACTTTCAACAACCCTTTTAACACTTCCTTTATCTTTCTCCAGCCTGTACTTCTCTAATGCCAACATCAAAGGTTCAGTCAGGGGCCAACTTAATTCCCTACCTTTTCCCACCAAGATGCTGAAACATCAGTATACAACATTTCATCCTGTTCTGCTTCTCAAAAAACAACATTAACTGTAGCAAAATATTATAGTTTAAAGTTCCGTTTAGGGGCCACTTTTCTCCACATTCCAGCTTATAAAGCGGCCACCACTGATTACGATATTTTATCAATGTTTTCCTGTTCACACTTCCACCGGCAGATCCTCCAATATCCTTCCAGTGACTTAAAACACATCCTAACACACTTTTCTTTAAAATTTCACTGCTTGTTTGCCCCCCCAGTTTCCAGTTTACACTTTCAGAATACACACGTTACTTACAAAAGCGTATCACAAAACGTATCACTCACAAAAATACGGGCACGCAATATCTTTCAGTAGCGATGCCACAAAACTACTATTACCAGCAATATTGCCAAAATCACAGTAACAATAGTCAGAGTCAAATTCCACATGCGAGAAGTCAGAAAACCGAACTGTGTAACACCGTAACGATATCTTTCTTATAACAATGCCACGAACCTACTATTACCACCAGGAAAATAGCCAAAATCGCAGTAACAAGAACCAGAGTTAAATACCATACTCCATGAGTCAGAAAACCGAAATAGACAACACAATTCCAGATGGACCTTAAAGCGTGCTCCTTCCTTAAGGTCCCCAAACATGTACTTACGGTGCTAACCACAAAGTATATACCAAACACTGCCTCGCAGAAGATCACCTTCTGACTTACAGACAGTTCCAGATGACCGGTCTACCAGAAAACCAAACCAGAATAAAGAATATACTCACTTACAATGATGGGGTCCTTGTCTGCCTCCGCAGTGATCCGGTGAGTCAAGGAGTCCCTCCGGGAAATCCCGGGGGTACCCTAGGGAGTCCTGTTCCCAGCAGGTCCTGCAGTCCGGCAGAGAGGTTGTCCCATCTGGGTCGCCAAATTGATTCAAAGATCGAAGCCGAAATTCCTTTAAGTGGTATATTCTTTATTGCAGCGCTGGATGCACGGGGGATCTCTCCACCTATCGTGCATACCCAAAGCGGAAAGCAGTCTTGAATTTATACAATCAACCTATCAATATTCTACAAGCACCTATACATATGCATTACCTATCCCCGCCTTCCCTCGCTTCTCATGCTAATTAGCCTTTTGGCACCTTGCGCCTGCGCAGAGCCTTCCAAGAATTGTGGGCAGGGGTCTTTGGGACGTGGGCAGGGGTCTTTGGGAGGAAGACCCCGAGTCTTCCTCACAGCGTACTTTTCACCTTTGGTCAGGAATCTGCTGAATTGGCATGTTTCTTAATTGCAAGAGCTGGTTGTTGCTAATTCTCCCGTTTGTTGTATCTTTATAATGAATTCCAATGTCCAGTTTCGAGATTTATAGTCCTTACATTCGTTTCTCTGTCCGCCTGCCGCTTCCTTATCATGAGTTCCAGTGTCTTGTTTCGAGATATACAGTCCTTGTCTGGGGATTGTCCTTGCCTCCCCAATACCTCCTTAATCAATCCCCCCTTTTCTTTTCCCATGCAAATTCTTTTGCATCAGATACTTCCATTATTTACAGTAACACAACAAAGCAGGCATCTAAACAACATGCACACAAATATTCCTAACACTACTAATACGATTAGAGCAATGAATACTTGTTTCAACCATTGGAAATTGGGCAACCAGGAGGTTAACTTATTCCATAGTTCACTAAAACTCCATGAAAGATCATCTTTACTGATCTCATGTAGGATCCTTGTCTGCTTCCATATTTCTTCCAGGTCGGTAGAGATCCTTCCACTCTGATCTACATACATACAACAACTTGTGTTTATTACTGTACAGACTCCCCCTTGAGTGGCCAGTAACAAGTCTAGGGCCATCCGATTTTGGAATACTACCTGTGATAAACTAGATATCTCTTCTTGTTGAGCCTTTATAGCATCCAGAATTTTGTTTTCTAACTTCTCTATAATTGCAGAAATATTAACTATTGCCTTTTCCAATTCACTCACTCCTAACCATGGGATAAACCATCGCACAAAACTATGAAAAGGGGTGTGTCTCTCTACCAATGGATTGTTAATTTTTCATCTGATTCTCCGGATATGATTTCTCAAGTAACCTCGAGGCACTACATCATGTACTGTCATATTGGGGACTACCGCTCCAAGAGTGCAAGTTCCCTTCCAATTCTCAGGCAAGACCTTACGGGCTGTATCATTGCATAGCCAATACCACCCTTTTCCTTCTGGAACCGTCCAGCTGGTTGAATTTGTCCAGCCGCTAGTCGTACTAATATCAATTGTTCAATTACAAGATGTCTGATTTCCCACATAAGTAGTATCCGTATTTATACAATGCTGTTTTCCTATACCCTTAGGCGGGTTACACCTTTGTACACATACATAATAGGATTCTAACGGCATGAAGCTACTCACTTCTAGTTCCAAAACTGCTTAATGTTTTCGACCCCGAGATGTGTTTTCCCACAAATTAGTCCAAGATAAGTTTGCAGGCAAGGGAATCCCAATTAACGATACACCCTTATTCCCATGCTGTGGCAGATGGGTGCATACCCAACAGTTCGTCTTATTAGTTACTTGAGAAATTGTTTGTATTAAGGTCAGGTGTAAGTTCTCATCCCAAGTTGCCCACCCCAAATCCGAGAACCGCACCCCTGCAATCATTAGGATCTGGAAAACCGTAATTTTGTTGGTCCAATTGGAGTGGTGGTCCATATCCTCGCCGGGGCCTTCTTCACCCTTGAATTGTGGATCCAAGCTGCTTGCTTCTTAATCTTAATGGCGGTGTGTGTTGTCAGTAATACTTGGTATGCTCCCATCCACTTTCCTTCCATTTTTCCTGCACGGGTTGTCCTGAAAAAGTCTTTATAAAAATAAAATCCCCGAGCTTAAAGGGGTGGATTGGTTGATCCAACCCTCTAGCCCTGGTCCCTAAAACAAATGTATGTACTTTATTTAATTGTTTCTGAAGTTCAGTTATATAAGCATATAAATGTTCTGATCCTAACTGCGTTAGGTCCTCTCCACTAAATAGAAATTGCTATGGCCTTCCATATAAGATTTTGAAGGGACTCAAATTTCCTTTTATTCTAGGTTTAAATCTAATTCCAAGTAATGCTAAAGGGAGGGATTGAGGCCATGACAAATTAGCTTCTTATCCAATTTTAGCTATTTATTGTTTAATTAAATGGTTCATTTTTTCTACCTGTCCACTTGCCTGTGGTCTATAAGGAGTATGCAGTTGCCAATCTATCTTTAGAATCTTACTTATCTGTTCTACCACTTGTGCACAAAAATGTGAAACTCTATCAGAAGACATTGCTACTAGAATCCCAAAGCATGGTATTATTTCATTTAACAAGACTTTAACCACTTCTCTTGCTTTGTTTGTTCGACAGGGAAAGGCTTCAGGCCTTCCTGAAAACGTGTCAGTCAGAACCAGTAAATAATGATACCCCCCTTTTCTAGGGAGTTCTGAAAAATCAATTTGCCACTGTTGCCCCGAATAATTTCCTTTACCGATTATTCCAAATTTTATTCTATTCTTGGTATTGGGGTTATTGTGTAAGCAAATGCTACATTGTTGAGTTACTTGTTTTATCATATCGTCCCACTAATGTCGGACTCGGGCTCTTATGCGGTGTGCCAGCTCCCCAATGCGTTTTATTGTGTTCTGTAAGAACTATGGGCCATGTCAAACTAGAGGGTATTACTATGTGGTTATCTTTTAAATATACTCATCCATCTGGTTTCATTTTACCTTTCAAATCTTCAATTAATTTTAAGTCTTCTTTTGTATAATTTGGATATAGTTTGGATTTTACCGTCTGGTATCAAAGACAATGCCTTCACCTCAGTTATTTCAGCTGCCTGCTTAGCCTCTGCCAATCGATTTTCCAATTTCAAAATCGCTGTTCCCCTTTTGGTGTCCCTGACAATGCATGATAGCTACCTTTTCTGGTTGTTTTACAGCCTCTAACAATTTTAAAATTTCTTCAGCATACTTTGTGTTTTCACTGAGCGGTCAGCAATCCATGTTCTTTCCGAATTGCTCCATGAGCATGTACCACGCCGAATGTATATTTAGGATCTGTCCAAATATTTACCCTTTTTCCCGCTGCCAGTTCCAATGCTCTCGTGAGAGCAACTATCTCCGCCTTTTGAGCTGATGTTCCAGGGGGTAAAGGCTTAGACTCGATTACCTGCTGAGTAGTTGTTATAGCATATCCAGCTTTACGTTGTCTTTGCGTAACAAAACTGCTCCCATCCGTGAACCAAGTTTCTTCCGCATCTTCCATGGGCTCCTCCTTAAGGTCTGGTCGGCTGGAATACACAGTCTCTAGAGTTTCTAAACAATCGTGAATCACAGCTTGTGCCGGAGCATCACTAAGAAAAGAGGCTAGATTCACAATATGAATTATCACAATCTCCACGTCGTCCTGTTCTACCAATATTGCTTGATATTTCAAAATCATCAATTCTTGTTTAAGTTGTTTAAAGACTTTTTGTGCTTCTCCAGTCCAGACTAACTTTGACTGGTTAATCTTTATCAATTCACATAGAGGCTTTACCAATAGTCCATAATTATAAATCCAAAGGCGACACCAACCTGTCATTCCTAAAAAGCTTTGTAGCTCCTTTACCAGTTGAGGTTCTGGAGTCCGGCAAATGACTTCCTTATGTTCAGTTCCTAGTTCTCGTTGTCCTTCCGAAATGTCAAATCCCAGATAGGTCACACTTTGTTGAGCCAGCTGGACTTTCTGTCAAGAGACTTGATATCCATTTAAACCCAGAAAATTAAGACGACTTATAGTCCATTGAATCCAACTCCCTTTAGTCTCGGTAGCTATTAAGAGATCATCTACATATTGTAACAAAGCACCTTCAGTGTCCGGAGGTATCCATGTTTCGAGTTCCCTTGCTAATTGGTTTCCAAAAATAGTGGGGCTATTCTTGAATCCTTGAGGTAGTAATGTCCACGTAAGCTGCGTCTTTCTGCCTGAATCGGGATTTTCCCATTCAAAGGCGAATAGGTTTTGGCTTTCTGTGGCTAAGCCTAGGCAGAAGAAGGCATCTTTTAAATCCAGTACGGTAAACCAGACTTGACTATTCTTTAATTTAGTCAGCAAAGTATAAGGGTTTGCCACTACTGGATGTATATCCTCAGTGATTTTATTTATGGCCCTCAAATCCTGAACTAGCCTATAGCTTTTTCATCTGCCTTTTTAATTGGCAATATGGCTGAATTGTATTCTGATTCACATTCAATCAATAATCCATACTGTAAAACTTTATCAATTATCTCTTTAATTCCTTTCCTATCTTCTATCCTCAAAGGATATTACTTAACCTTAACGGGTTTCTCTCCTGGCTTTAATTTAATAATTATTAAGGTCACATTTTTAGCTCTTCCAGGGACTTCAGTAGCCCAAACTCCTGGACATACTTGATCTGTGATCTCTAAAGGTATTTCACTTTTAGGGTCAGTTTGTATTAGTGCCAAGCTTAACACATTTATTAGTTGTTCTTCTCCTGTTCTTAATTCCATTTTCCCTTTTTCAAAGACAATTTCTGCTCCTACTTGCTCTAATAAATCTCTACCTAAGAGTGCCCATGAGGAGCTAGGCATAGATAAAAATCTGTGTATGCCCCATTGTTTCCCTAACTTGTACTTCAAAGGTTCACAAAAATAAGCCTTTTCGGTTACACCTTGTCCTGGTTTCAGTTAGAACAGAATTAATTTTCTTCCTAGTAGCTGGGAGAATGCTATGTTTTGGCTTAGGATGAGAAGAGTGCTGATAACACCCCGATGTTTCAATTGTTGCAGAGCAATGCTTATACCAAGCCAAGGACATCTCAGCTTCTTGCTCTGTCCTGCCAACAGGCAGGCTGGGGGTGCAGTAAGAGCTGGGAGGGGACAGACCCAGGACAGGTGACCCAAACTAGCCAAAGGGGTATTCCATAGCATCTGACGTCAGGCTAAACAATACATAGGGGTGGCTAGCCAGGGGGAGGGGGCCGGACTGCTCGGGGTTAGGCTGGGCATCGGTCAGCGGGTGGTGAGCAATTGCATTGTGCATCACTTGTTTGTACACATTATTACTAGTGGTACTATTATCATCATTGTATTATTATTATTATTATTATTATTATTATTATTATTATTATTATTATTTTGTCTTATTAAACTGTCTTTATCTCAACTCACGGGCTTCACTTTCCATTTCTCTCCCCCATCCCAGAGAGGGAGGGGGAGGGGGAGCGAACAGCTGCGTGGTGTTTAGCTGCCGGCCAGGTTAAACCACGACACACCTTTTACCCTAACATAATAATTCTGTGAAGGCATTAATGCTTGATTTAGAACTGAATACGTTGGCCCATAGCAATAAGAAATTTCACTTCCATTCCTCCCCTAGCTTCATTATAACCAGTGGAGGATCCGCTAGGGTAGATTCCCCAGGTCCCCGTTATTCCTGTTGAAATCAGGGGTTGATTACCCTAGGAAAAGGCTAGTCAATTTGTCCTCCAAAGCCAGGTCCAAACCGTTTTGTTTTATTTATTTATTTATTTATTTATTTATTTTCATTACATTTCAGAGTTGGTCCAAAAATTCCATAGGGCTTTCTTTTAGACCTTGTTGGAAGCATATTCTCAATTCCCAATTCATCCAGGTTTTAGTATTTACTTAACCGTTCATAATTTTCAGGATGATTCGGGTCTTAGTGGGGGTCGGTCGGGGAATGCAATTGTCCACAGTTCCCTGAACGGTCCCATCAGCAATCTGAGCTCGCACATGAACTCAGGTTGTTTTAAGAGTGTACCTCTTTTCTGTTTCTGTGACAACTCTCTCGGACCGATCATGGTCCCTTTGCCCTAAAGGGCTAACACCCATGATTTTAAGATCTCTGCCTCGGGCAGAGGCAGAACTATTAACATTCCTACATCCTCTTTCCCTGCTCATTCAACTTCAAACACCTTTAACACTTTCAACAACCCTTTTAACACTTCCTTTATCTTTCTCCAGCCTGTACTTCTCTAATGCCAACATCAAAGGTTCAGTCAGGGGCCAACTTAATTCCCTACCTTTTCCCACCAAGATGCTGAAACATCAGTATACAACATTTCATCCTGTTCTGCTTCTCAAAAAACAACATTAACTGTAGCAAAATATTATAGTTTAAAGTTCCGTTTAGGGGCCACTTTTCTCCACATTCCAGCTTATAAAGCGGCCACCACTGATTACGATATTTTATCAATGTTTTCCTGTTCACACTTCCACCGGCAGATCCTCCAATATCCTTCCAGTGACTTAAAACACATCCTAACACACTTTTCTTTAAAATTTCACTGCTTGTTTGCCCCCCCAGTTTCCAGTTTACACTTTCAGAATACACACGTTACTTACAAAAGCGTATCACAAAACGTATCACTCACAAAAATACGGGCACGCAATATCTTTCAGTAGCGATGCCACAAAACTACTATTACCAGCAATATTGCCAAAATCACAGTAACAATAGTCAGAGTCAAATTCCACATGCGAGAAGTCAGAAAACCGAACTGTGTAACACCGTAACGATATCTTTCTTATAACAATGCCACGAACCTACTATTACCACCAGGAAAATAGCCAAAATCGCAGTAACAAGAACCAGAGTTAAATACCATACTCCATGAGTCAGAAAACCGAAATAGACAACACAATTCCAGATGGACCTTAAAGCGAGCTCCTTCCTTAAGGTCCCCAAACATGTACTTACGGTGCTAACCACAAAGTATATACCAAACACTGCCTCGCAGAAGATCACCTTCTGACTTACAGACAGTTCCAGATGACCGGTCTACCAGAAAACCAAACCAGAATAAAGAATATACTCACTTACAATGATGGGGTCCTTGTCTGCCTCCGCAGTGATCCGGTGAGTCAAGGAGTCCCTCCGGGAAATCCCGGGGGTACCCTAGGGAGTCCTGTTCCCAGCAGGTCCTGCAGTCCGGCAGAGAGGTTGTCCCATCTGGGTCGCCAAATTGATTCAAAGATCGAAGCCGAAATTCCTTTAAGTGGTATATTCTTTATTGCAGCGCTGGATGCACGGGGGATCTCTCCACCTATCGTGCATACCCAAAGCGGAAAGCAGTCTTGAATTTATACAATCAATCTATCAATATTCTACAAGCACCTATACATATGCATTACCTATCCCCGCCTTCCCTCGCTTCTCATGCTAATTAGCCTTTTGGCACCTTGCGCCTGCGCAGAGCCTTCCAAGAATTGTGGGCAGGGGTCTTTGGGACGTGGGCAGGGGTCTTTGGGAGGAAGACCCCGAGTCTTCCTCACAGCGTACTTTTCACCTTTGGTCAGGAATCTGCTGAATTGGCATGTTTCTTAATTGCAAGAGCTGGTTGTTGCTAATTCTCCCGTTTGTTGTATCTTTATAATGAATTCCAATGTCCAGTTTCGAGATTTATAGTCCTTACATTCGTTTCTCTGTCCGCCTGCCGCTTCCTTATCATGAGTTCCAGTGTCTTGTTTCGAGATATACAGTCCTTGTCTGGGGATTGTCCTTGCCTCCCCAATACCTCCTTAATCAATCCCCCCTTTTCTTTTCCCATGCAAATTCTTTTGCATCAGATACTTCCATTATTTACAGTAACACAACAAAGCAGGCATCTAAACAACATGCACACAAATATTCCTAACACTACTAATACGATTAGAGCAATGAATACTTGTTTCAACCATTGGAAATTGGGCAACCAGGAGGTTAACTTATTCCATAGTTCACTAAAACTCCATGAAAGATCATCTTTACTGATCTCATGTAGGATCCTTGTCTGCTTCCATATTTCTTCCAGGTCGGTAGAGATCCTTCCACTCTGATCTACATACATACAACAACTTGTGTTTATTACTGTACAGACTCCCCCTTGAGTGGCCAGTAACAAGTCTAGGGCCATCCGATTTTGGAATACTACCTGTGATAAACTAGATATCTCTTCTTGTTGAGCCTTTATAGCATCCAGAATTTTGTTTTCTAACTTCTCTATAATTGCAGAAATATTAACTATTGCCTTTTCCAATTCACTCACTCCTAACCATGGGATAAACCATCGCACAAAACTATGAAAAGGGGTGTGTCTCTCTACCAATGGATTGTTAATTTTTCATCTGATTCTCCGGATATGATTTCTCAAGTAACCTCGAGGCACTACATCATGTACTGTCATATTGGGGACTACCGCTCCAAGAGTGCAAGTTCCCTTCCAATTCTCAGGCAAGACCTTACGGGCTGTATCATTGCATAGCCAATACCACCCTTTTCCTTCTGGAACCGTCCAGCTGGTTGAATTTGTCCAGCCGCTAGTCGTACTAATATCAATTGTTCAATTACAAGATGTCTGATTTCCCACATAAGTAGTATCCGTATTTATACAATGCTGTTTTCCTATACCCTTAGGCGGGTTACACCTTTGTACACATACATAATAGGATTCTAACGGCATGAAGCTACTCACTTCTAGTTCCAAAACTGCTTAATGTTTTCGACCCCGAGATGTGTTTTCCCACAAATTAGTCCAAGATAAGTTTGCAGGCAAGGGAATCCCAATTAACGATACACCCTTATTCCCATGCTGTGGCAGATGGGTGCATACCCAACAGTTCGTCTTATTAGTTACTTGAGAAATTGTTTGTATTAAGGTCAGGTGTAAGTTCTCATCCCAAGTTGCCCACCCCAAATCCGAGAACCGCACCCCTGCAATCATTAGGATCTGGAAAACCGTAATTTTGTTGGTCCAATTGGAGTGGTGGTCCATATCCTCGCCGGGGCCTTCTTCACCCTTGAATTGTGGATCCAAGCTGCTTGCTTCTTAATCTTAATGGCGGTGTGTGTTGTCAGTAATACTTGGTATGCTCCCATCCACTTTCCTTCCATTTTTCCTGCACGGGTTGTCCTGAAAAAGTCTTTATAAAAATAAAATCCCCGAGCTTAAAGGGGTGGATTGGTTGATCCAACCCTCTAGCCCTGGTCCCTAAAACAAATGTATGTACTTTATTTAATTGTTTCTGAAGTTCAGTTATATAAGCATATAAATGTTCTGATCCTAACTGCGTTAGGTCCTCTCCACTAAATAGAAATTGCTATGGCCTTCCATATAAGATTTTGAAGGGACTCAAATTTCCTTTTATTCTAGGTTTAAATCTAATTCCAAGTAATGCTAAAGGGAGGGATTGAGGCCATGACAAATTAGCTTCTTATCCAATTTTAGCTATTTATTGTTTAATTAAATGGTTCATTTTTTCTACCTGTCCACTTGCCTGTGGTCTATAAGGAGTATGCAGTTGCCAATCTATCTTTAGAATCTTACTTATCTGGTCTACCACTTGTGCACAAAAATGTGAAACTCTATCAGAAGACATTGCTACTAGAATCCCAAAGCATGGTATTATTTCATTTAACAAGACTTTAACCACTTCTCTTGCTTTGTTTGTTCGACAGGGAAAGGCTTCAGGCCTTCCTGAAAACGTGTCAGTCAGAACCAGTAAATAATGATACCCCCCTTTTCTAGGGAGTTCTGAAAAATCAATTTGCCACTGTTGCCCCGAATAATTTCCTTTACCGATTATTCCAAATTTTATTCTATTCTTGGTATTGGGGTTATTGTGTAAGCAAATGCTACATTGTTGAGTTACTTGTTTTATCATATCGTCCCACTAATGTCGGACTCAGGCTCTTATGCGGTGTGCCAGCTCCCCAATGCGTTTTATTGTGTTCTGTAAGAACTATGGGCCATGTCAAACTAGAGGGTATTACTATGTGGTTATCTTTTAAATATACTCATCCATCTGGTTTCATTTTACCTTTCAAATCTTCAATTAATTTTAAGTCTTCTTTTGTATAATTTGGATATAGTTTGGATTTTACCGTCTGGTATCAAAGACAATGCCTTCACCTCAGTTATTTCAGCTGCCTGCTTAGCCTCTGCCAATCGATTTTCCAATTTCAAAATCGCTGTTCCCCTTTTGGTGTCCCTGACAATGCATGATAGCTACCTTTTCTGGTTGTTTTACAGCCTCTAACAATTTTAAAATTTCTTCAGCATACTTTGTGTTTTCACTGAGCGGTCAGCAATCCATGTTCTTTCCGAATTGCTCCATGAGCATGTACCACGCCGAATGTATATTTAGGATCTGTCCAAATATTTACCCTTTTTCCCGCTGCCAGTTCCAATGCTCTCGTGAGAGCAACTATCTCCGCCTTTTGAGCTGATGTTCCAGGGGGTAAAGGCTTAGACTCGATTACCTGCTGAGTAGTTGTTATAGCATATCCAGCTTTACGTTGTCTTTGCGTAACAAAACTGCTCCCATCCGTGAACCAAGTTTCTTCCGCATCTTCCATGGGCTCCTCCTTAAGGTCTGGTCGGCTGCAATACACAGTCTCTAGAGTTTCTAAACAATCGTGAATCACAGCTTGTGCCGGAGCATCACTAAGAAAAGAGGCTAGATTCACAATATGAATTATCACAATCTCCACGTCGTCCTGTTCTACCAATATTGCTTGATATTTCAAAATCATCAATTCTTGTTTAAGTTGTTTAAAGACTTTTTGTGCTTCTCCAGTCCAGACTAACTTTGACTGGTTAATCTTTATCAATTCACATAGAGGCTTTACCAATAGTCCATAATTATAAATCCAAAGGCGACACCAACCTGTCATTCCTAAAAAGCTTTGTAGCTCCTTTACCAGTTGAGGTTCTGGAGTCCGGCAAATGACTTCCTTATGTTCAGTTCCTAGTTCTCGTTGTCCTTCCGAAATGTCAAATCCCAGATAGGTCACACTTTGTTGAGCCAGCTGGACTTTCTGTCAAGAGACTTGATATCCATTTAAACCCAGAAAATTAAGACGACTTATAGTCCATTGAATCCAACTCCCTTTAGTCTCGGTAGCTATTAAGAGATCATCTACATATTGTAACAAAGCACCTTCAGTGTCCGGAGGTATCCATGTTTCGAGTTCCCTTGCTAATTGGTTTCCAAAACTAGTGGGGCTATTCTTGAATCCTTGAGGTAGTAATGTCCACGTAAGCTGCGTCTTTCTGCCTGAATCGGGATTTTCCCATTCAAAGGCGAATAGGTTTTGGCTTTCTGTGGCTAAGCCTAGGCAGAAGAAGGCATCTTTTAAATCCAGTACGGTAAACCAGACTTGACTATTCTTTAATTTAGTCAGCAAAGTATAAGGGTTTGCCACTACTGGATGTATATCCTCAGTGATTTTATTTATGGCCCTCAAATCCTGAACTAGCCTATAGCTTTTTCATCTGCCTTTTTAATTGGCAATATGGCTGAATTGTATTCTGATTCACATTCAATCAATAATCCATACTGTAAAACTTTATCAATTATCTCTTTAATTCCTTTCCTATCTTCTATCCTCAAAGGATATTACTTAACCTTAACGGGTTTCTCTCCTGGCTTTAATTTAATAATTATTAAGGTCACATTTTTAGCTCTTCCAGGGACTTCGGTAGCCCAAACTCCTGGACATACTTGATCTGTGATCTCTAAAGGTATTTCACTTTTAGGGTCAGTTTGTATTAGTGCCAAGCTTAACACATTTATTAGTTGTTCTTCTCCTGTTCTTAATTCCATTTTCCCTTTTTCAAAGACAATTTCTGCTCCTACTTGCTCTAATAAATCTCTACCTAAGAGTGCCCATGAGGAGCTAGGCATAGATAAAAATCTGTGTATGCCCCATTGTTTCCCTAACTTGTACTTCAAAGGTTCACAAAAATAAGCCTTTTCGGTTACACCTTGTCCTGGTTTCAGTTAGAACAGAATTAATTTTCTTCCTAGTAGCTGGGAGAATGCTATGTTTTGGCTTAGGATGAGAAGAGTGCTGATAACACCCCGATGTTTCAATTGTTGCAGAGCAATGCTTATACCAAGCCAAGGACATCTCAGCTTCTTGCTCTGTCCTGCCAACAGGCAGGCTGGGGGTGCAGTAAGAGCTGGGAGGGGACAGACCCAGGACAGGTGACCCAAACTAGCCAAAGGGGTATTCCATAGCATCTGACGTCAGGCTAAACAATACATAGGGGTGGCTAGCCAGGGGGAGGGGGCCGGACTGCTCGGGGTTAGGCTGGGCATCGGTCAGCGGGTGGTGAGCAATTGCATTGTGCATCACTTGTTTGTACACATTATTACTAGTGGTACTATTATCATCATTGTATTATTATTATTATTATTATTATTATTATTATTATTATTATTATTATTACTATTATTATTATTTTGTCTTATTAAACTGTCTTTATCTCAACTCACGGGCTTCACTTTCCATTTCTCTCCCCCATCCCAGAGAGGGAGGGGGAGGGTGAGCGAACAGCTGCGTGGTGTTTAGCTGCCGGCCAGGTTAAACCACGACACACCTTTTACCCTAACATAATAATTCTGTGAAGGCATTAATGCTTGATTTAGAACTGAATACATTGCCCCATAGCAATAAGAAATTTCACTTCCATTCCTCCCCTAGCTTCATTATAACCAGTGGAGGATCCGCTAGGGTAGATTCCCCAGGTCCCCGTTATTCCTGTTGAAATCAGGGGTTGATTACCCTAGGAAAAGGCTAGTCAATTTGTCCTCCAAAGCCAGGTCCAAACCGTTTTGTTTTATTTATTTATTTATTTATTTATTTATTTTCATTACATTTCAGAGTTGGTCCAAAAATTCCATAGGGCTTTCTTTTAGACCTTGTTGGAAGCATATTCTCAATTCCCAATTCATCCAGGTTTTAGTATTTACTTAACCGTTCATAATTTTCAGGATGATTCGGGTCTTAGTGGGGGTCGGTCGGGGAATGCAATTGTCCACAGTTCCCTGAACGGTCCCATCAGCAATCTGAGCTCGCACATGAACTCAGGTTGTTTTAAGAGTGTACCTCTTTTCTGTTTCTGTGACAACTCTCTCGGACCGATCATGGTCCCTTTGCCCTAAAGGGCTAACACCCATGATTTTAAGATCTCTGCCTCGGGCAGAGGCAGAACTATTAACATTCCTACATCCTCTTTCCCTGCTCATTCAACTTCAAACACCTTTAACACTTTCAACAACCCTTTTAACACTTCCTTTATCTTTCTCCAGCCTGTACTTCTCTAATGCCAACATCAAAGGTTCAGTCAGGGGCCAACTTAATTCCCTACCTTTTCCCACCAAGATGCTGAAACATCAGTATACAACATTTCATCCTGTTCTGCTTCTCAAAAAACAACATTAACTGTAGCAAAATATTATAGTTTAAAGTTCCGTTTAGGGGCCACTTTTCTCCACATTCCAGCTTATAAAGCGGCCACCACTGATTACGATATTTTATCAATGTTTTCCTGTTCACACTTCCACCGGCAGATCCTCCAATATCCTTCCAGTGACTTAAAACACATCCTAACACACTTTTCTTTAAAATTTCACTGCTTGTTTGCCCCCCCAGTTTCCAGTTTACACTTTCAGAATACACACGTTACTTACAAAAGCGTATCACAAAACGTATCACTCACAAAAATACGGGCACGCAATATCTTTCAGTAGCGATGCCACAAAACTACTATTACCAGCAATATTGCCAAAATCACAGTAACAATAGTCAGAGTCAAATTCCACATGCGAGAAGTCAGAAAACCGAACTGTGTAACACCGTAACGATATCTTTCTTATAACAATGCCACGAACCTACTATTACCACCAGGAAAATAGCCAAAATCGCAGTAACAAGAACCAGAGTTAAATACCATACTCCATGAGTCAGAAAACCGAAATAGACAACACAATTCCAGATGGACCTTAAAGCGAGCTCCTTCCTTAAGGTCCCCAAACATGTACTTACGGTGCTAACCACAAAGTATATACCAAACACTGCCTCGCAGAAGATCACCTTCTGACTTACAGACAGTTCCAGATGACCGGTCTACCAGAAAACCAAACCAGAATAAAGAATATACTCACTTACAATGATGGGGTCCTTGTCTGCCTCCGCAGTGATCCGGTGAGTCAAGGAGTCCCTCCGGGAAATCCCGGGGGTACCCTAGGGAGTCCTGTTCCCAGCAGGTCCTGCAGTCCGGCAGAGAGGTTGTCCCATCTGGGTCGCCAAATTGATTCAAAGATCGAAGCCGAAATTCCTTTAAGTGGTATATTCTTTATTGCAGCGCTGGATGCACGGGGGATCTCTCCACCTATCGTGCATACCCAAAGCAGAAAGCAGTCTTGAATTTATACAATCAATCTATCAATATTCTACAAGCACCTATACATATGCATTACCTATCCCCGCCTTCCCTCGCTTCTCATGCTAATTAGCCTTTTGGCACCTTGCGCCTGCGCAGAGCCTTCCAAGAATTGTGGGCAGGGGTCTTTGGGACGTGGGCAGGGGTCTTTGGGAGGAAGACCCCGAGTCTTCCTCACAGCGTACTTTTCACCTTTGGTCAGGAATCTGCTGAATTGGCATGTTTCTTAATTGCAAGAGCTGGTTGTTGCTAATTCTCCCGTTTGTTGTATCTTTATAATGAATTCCAATGTCCAGTTTCGAGATTTATAGTCCTTACATTCGTTTCTCTGTCCGCCTGCCGCTTCCTTATCATGAGTTCCAGTGTCTTGTTTCGAGATATACAGTCCTTGTCTGGGGATTGTCCTTGCCTCCCCAATACCTCCTTAATCAATCCCCCCTTTTCTTTTCCCATGCAAATTCTTTTGCATCAGATACTTCCATTATTTACAGTAACACAACAAAGCAGGCATCTAAACAACATGCACACAAATATTCCTAACACTACTAATACGATTAGAGCAATGAATACTTGTTTCAACCATTGGAAATTGGGCAACCAGGAGGTTAACTTATTCCATAGTTCACTAAAACTCCATGAAAGATCATCTTTACTGATCTCATGTAGGATCCTTGTCTGCTTCCATATTTCTTCCAGGTCGGTAGAGATCCTTCCACTCTGATCTACATACATACAACAACTTGTGTTTATTACTGTACAGACTCCCCCTTGAGTGGCCAGTAACAAGTCTAGGGCCATCCGATTTTGGAATACTACCTGTGATAAACTAGATATCTCTTCTTGTTGAGCCTTTATAGCATCCAGAATTTTGTTTTCTAACTTCTCTATAATTGCAGAAATATTAACTATTGCCTTTTCCAATTCACTCACTCCTAACCATGGGATAAACCATCGCACAAAACTATGAAAAGGGGTGTGTCTCTCTACCAATGGATTGTTAATTTTTCATCTGATTCTCCGGATATGATTTCTCAAGTAACCTCGAGGCACTACATCATGTACTGTCATATTGGGGACTACCGCTCCAAGAGTGCAAGTTCCCTTCCAATTCTCAGGCAAGACCTTACGGGCTGTATCATTGCATAGCCAATACCACCCTTTTCCTTCTGGAACCGTCCAGCTGGTTGAATTTGTCCAGCCGCTAGTCGTACTAATATCAATTGTTCAATTACAAGATGTCTGATTTCCCACATAAGTAGTATCCGTATTTATACAATGCTGTTTTCCTATACCCTTAGGCGGGTTACACCTTTGTACACATACATAATAGGATTCTAACGGCATGAAGCTACTCACTTCTAGTTCCAAAACTGCTTAATGTTTTCGACCCCGAGATGTGTTTTCCCACAAATTAGTCCAAGATAAGTTTGCAGGCAAGGGAATCCCAATTAACGATACACCCTTATTCCCATGCTGTGGCAGATGGGTGCATACCCAACAGTTCGTCTTATTAGTTACTTGAGAAATTGTTTGTATTAAGGTCAGGTGTAAGTTCTCATCCCAAGTTGCCCACCCCAAATCCGAGAACCGCACCCCTGCAATCATTAGGATCTGGAAAACCGTAATTTTGTTGGTCCAATTGGAGTGGTGGTCCATATCCTCGCCGGGGCCTTCTTCACCCTTGAATTGTGGATCCAAGCTGCTTGCTTCTTAATCTTAATGGCGGTGTGTGTTGTCAGTAATACTTGGTATGCTCCCATCCACTTTCCTTCCATTTTTCCTGCACGGGTTGTCCTGAAAAAGTCTTTATAAAAATAAAATCCCCGAGCTTAAAGGGGTGGATTGGTTGATCCAACCCTCTAGCCCTGGTCCCTAAAACAAATGTATGTACTTTATTTAATTGTTTCTGAAGTTCAGTTATATAAGCATATAAATGTTCTGATCCTAACTGCGTTAGGTCCTCTCCACTAAATAGAAATTGCTATGGCCTTCCATATAAGATTTTGAAGGGACTCAAATTTCCTTTTATTCTAGGTTTAAATCTAATTCCAAGTAATGCTAAAGGGAGGGATTGAGGCCATGACAAATTAGCTTCTTATCCAATTTTAGCTATTTATTGTTTAATTAAATGGTTCATTTTTTCTACCTGTCCACTTGCCTGTGGTCTATAAGGAGTATGCAGTTGCCAATCTATCTTTAGAATCTTACTTATCTGGTCTACCACTTGTGCACAAAAATGTGAAACTCTATCAGAAGACATTGCTACTAGAATCCCAAAGCATGGTATTATTTCATTTAACAAGACTTTAACCACTTCTCTTGCTTTGTTTGTTCGACAGGGAAAGGCTTCAGGCCTTCCTGAAAACGTGTCAGTCAGAACCAGTAAATAATGATACCCCCCTTTTCTAGGGAGTTCTGAAAAATCAATTTGCCACTGTTGCCCCGAATAATTTCCTTTACCGATTATTCCAAATTTTATTCTATTCTTGGTATTGGGGTTATTGTGTAAGCAAATGCTACATTGTTGAGTTACTTGTTTTATCATATCGTCCCACTAATGTCGGACTCAGGCTCTTATGCGGTGTGCCAGCTCCCCAATGCGTTTTATTGTGTTCTGTAAGAACTATGGGCCATGTCAAACTAGAGGGTATTACTATGTGGTTATCTTTTAAATATACTCATCCATCTGGTTTCATTTTACCTTTCAAATCTTCAATTAATTTTAAGTCTTCTTTTGTATAATTTGGATATAGTTTGGATTTTACCGTCTGGTATCAAAGACAATGCCTTCACCTCAGTTATTTCAGCTGCCTGCTTAGCCTCTGCCAATCGATTTTCCAATTTCAAAATCGCTGTTCCCCTTTTGGTGTCCCTGACAATGCATGATAGCTACCTTTTCTGGTTGTTTTACAGCCTCTAACAATTTTAAAATTTCTTCAGCATACTTTGTGTTTTCACTGAGCGGTCAGCAATCCATGTTCTTTCCAAATTGCTCCATGAGCATGTACCACGCCGAATGTATATTTAGGATCTGTCCAAATATTTACCCTTTTTCCCGCTGCCAGTTCCAATGCTCTCGTGAGAGCAACTATCTCCGCCTTTTGAGCTGATGTTCCAGGGGGTAAAGGCTTAGACTCGATTACCTGCTGAGTAGTTGTTATAGCATATCCAGCTTTACGTTGTCTTTGCGTAACAAAACTGCTCCCATCCGTGAACCAAGTTTCTTCCGCATCTTCCATGGGCTCCTCCTTAAGGTCTGGTCGGCTGCAATACACAGTCTCTAGAGTTTCTAAACAATCGTGAATCACAGCTTGTGCCGGAGCATCACTAAGAAAAGAGGCTAGATTCACAATATGAATTATCACAATCTCCACGTCGTCCTGTTCTACCAATATTGCTTGATATTTCAAAATCATCAATTCTTGTTTAAGTTGTTTAAAGACTTTTTGTGCTTCTCCAGTCCAGACTAACTTTGACTGGTTAATCTTTATCAATTCACATAGAGGCTTTACCAATAGTCCATAATTATAAATCCAAAGGCGACACCAACCTGTCATTCCTAAAAAGCTTTGTAGCTCCTTTACCAGTTGAGGTTCTGGAGTCCGGCAAATGACTTCCTTATGTTCAGTTCCTAGTTCTCGTTGTCCTTCCGAAATGTCAAATCCCAGATAGGTCACACTTTGTTGAGCCAGCTGGACTTTCTGTCAAGAGACTTGATATCCATTTAAACCCAGAAAATTAAGACGACTTATAGTCCATTGAATCCAACTCCCTTTAGTCTCGGTAGCTATTAAGAGATCATCTACATATTGTAACAAAGCACCTTCAGTGTCCGGAGGTATCCATGTTTCGAGTTCCCTTGCTAATTGGTTTCCAAAACTAGTGGGGCTATTCTTGAATCCTTGAGGTAGTAATGTCCACGTAAGCTGCGTCTTTCTGCCTGAATCGGGATTTTCCCATTCAAAGGCGAATAGGTTTTGGCTTTCTGTGGCTAAGCCTAGGCAGAAGAAGGCATCTTTTAAATCCAGTACGGTAAACCAGACTTGACTATTCTTTAATTTAGTCAGCAAAGTATAAGGGTTTGCCACTACTGGATGTATATCCTCAGTGATTTTATTTATGGCCCTCAAATCCTGAACTAGCCTATAGCTTTTTCATCTGCCTTTTTAATTGGCAATATGGCTGAATTGTATTCTGATTCACATTCAATCAATAATCCATACTGTAAAACTTTATCAATTATCTCTTTAATTCCTTTCCTATCTTCTATCCTCAAAGGATATTACTTAACCTTAACGGGTTTCTCTCCTGGCTTTAATTTAATAATTATTAAGGTCACATTTTTAGCTCTTCCAGGGACTTCGGTAGCCCAAACTCCTGGACATACTTGATCTGTGATCTCTAAAGGTATTTCACTTTTAGGGTCAGTTTGTATTAGTGCCAAGCTTAACACATTTATTAGTTGTTCTTCTCCTGTTCTTAATTCCATTTTCCCTTTTTCAAAGACAATTTCTGCTCCTACTTGCTCTAATAAATCTCTACCTAAGAGTGCCCATGAGGAGCTAGGCATAGATAAAAATCTGTGTATGCCCCATTGTTTCCCTAACTTGTACTTCAAAGGTTCACAAAAATAAGCCTTTTCGGTTACACCTTGTCCTGGTTTCAGTTAGAACAGAATTAATTTTCTTCCTAGTAGCTGGGAGAATGCTATGTTTTGGCTTAGGATGAGAAGAGTGCTGATAACACCCCGATGTTTCAATTGTTGCAGAGCAATGCTTATACCAAGCCAAGGACATCTCAGCTTCTTGCTCTGTCCTGCCAACAGGCAGGCTGGGGGTGCAGTAAGAGCTGGGAGGGGACAGACCCAGGACAGGTGACCCAAACTAGCCAAAGGGGTATTCCATAGCATCTGACGTCAGGCTAAACAATACATAGGGGTGGCTAGCCAGGGGGAGGGGGCCGGACTGCTCGGGGTTAGGCTGGGCATCGGTCAGCGGGTGGTGAGCAATTGCATTGTGCATCACTTGTTTGTACACATTATTACTAGTGGTACTATTATCATCATTGTATTATTATTATTATTATTATTATTATTATTATTATTATTATTATTTTGTCTTATTAAACTGTCTTTATCTCAACTCACGGGCTTCACTTTCCATTTCTCTCCCCCATCCCAGAGAGGGAGGGGGAGGGGGAGCGAACAGCTGCGTGGTGTTTAGCTGCCGGCCAGGTTAAACCACGACACACCTTTTACCCTAACATAATAATTCTGTGAAGGCATTAATGCTTGATTTAGAACTGAATACGTTGCCCCATAGCAATAAGAAATTTCACTTCCATTCCTCCCCTAGCTTCATTATAACCAGTGGAGGATCCGCTAGGGTAGATTCCCCAGGTCCCCGTTATTCCTGTTGAAATCAGGGGTTGATTACCCTAGGAAAAGGCTAGTCAATTTGTCCTCCAAAGCCAGGTCCAAACCGTTTTGTTTTATTTATTTATTTATTTATTTATTTATTTATTTTCATTACATTTCAGAGTTGGTCCAAAAATTCCATAGGGCTTTCTTTTAGACCTTGTTGGAAGCATATTCTCAATTCCCAATTCATCCAGGTTTTAGTATTTACTTAACCGTTCATAATTTTCAGGATGATTCGGGTCTTAGTGGGGGTCGGTCGGGGAATGCAATTGTCCACAGTTCCCTGAACGGTCCCATCAGCAATCTGAGCTCGCACATGAACTCAGGTTGTTTTAAGAGTTGACCTCTTTTCTGTTTCTGTGACAACTCTCTCGGACCGATCATGGTCCCTTTGCCCTAAAGGGCTAACACCCATGATTTTAAGATCTCTGCCTCGGGCAGAGGCAGAACTATTAACATTCCTACATCCTCTTTCCCTGCTCATTCAACTTCAAACACCTTTAACACTTTCAACAACCCTTTTAACACTTCCTTTATCTTTCTCCAGCCTGTACTTCTCTAATGCCAACATCAAAGGTTCAGTCAGGGGCCAACTTAATTCCCTACCTTTTCCCACCAAGATGCTGAAACATCAGTATACAACATTTCATCCTGTTCTGCTTCTCAAAAAACAACATTAACTGTAGCAAAATATTATAGTTTAAAGTTCCGTTTAGGGGCCACTTTTCTCCACATTCCAGCTTATAAAGCGGCCACCACTGATTACGATATTTTATCAATGTTTTCCTGTTCACACTTCCACCGGCAGATCCTCCAATATCCTTCCAGTGACTTAAAACACATCCTAACACACTTTTCTTTAAAATTTCACTGCTTGTTTGCCCCCCCAGTTTCCAGTTTACACTTTCAGAATACACACGTTACTTACAAAAGCGTATCACAAAACGTATCACTCACAAAAATACGGGCACGCAATATCTTTCAGTAGCGATGCCACAAAACTACTATTACCAGCAATATTGCCAAAATCACAGTAACAATAGTCAGAGTCAAATTCCACATGCGAGAAGTCAGAAAACCGAACTGTGTAACACCGTAACGATATCTTTCTTATAACAATGCCACGAACCTACTATTACCACCAGGAAAATAGCCAAAATCGCAGTAACAAGAACCAGAGTTAAATACCATACTCCATGAGTCAGAAAACCGAAATAGACAACACAATTCCAGATGGACCTTAAAGCGAGCTCCTTCCTTAAGGTCCCCAAACATGTACTTACGGTGCTAACCACAAAGTATATACCAAACACTGCCTCGCAGAAGATCACCTTCTGACTTACAGACAGTTCCAGATGACCGGTCTACCAGAAAACCAAACCAGAATAAAGAATATACTCACTTACAATGATGGGGTCCTTGTCTGCCTCCGCAGTGATCCGGTGAGTCAAGGAGTCCCTCCGGGAAATCCCGGGGGTACCCTAGGGAGTCCTGTTCCCAGCAGGTCCTGCAGTCCGGCAGAGAGGTTGTCCCATCTGGGTCGCCAAATTGATTCAAAGATCGAAGCCGAAATTCCTTTAAGTGGTATATTCTTTATTGCAGCGCTGGATGCACGGGGGATCTCTCCACCTATCGTGCATACCCAAAGCAGAAAGCAGTCTTGAATTTATACAATCAATCTATCAATATTCTACAAGCACCTATACATATGCATTACCTATCCCCGCCTTCCCTCGCTTCTCATGCTAATTAGCCTTTTGGCACCTTGCGCCTGCGCAGAGCCTTCCAAGAATTGTGGGCAGGGGTCTTTGGGACGTGGGCAGGGGTCTTTGGGAGGAAGACCCCGAGTCTTCCTCACAGCGTACTTTTCACCTTTGGTCAGGAATCTGCTGAATTGGCATGTTTCTTAATTGCAAGAGCTGGTTGTTGCTAATTCTCCCGTTTGTTGTATCTTTATAATGAATTCCAATGTCCAGTTTCGAGATTTATAGTCCTTACATTCGTTTCTCTGTCCGCCTGCCGCTTCCTTATCATGAGTTCCAGTGTCTTGTTTCGAGATATACAGTCCTTGTCTGGGGATTGTCCTTGCCTCCCCAATACCTCCTTAATCAATCCCCCCTTTTCTTTTCCCATGCAAATTCTTTTGCATCAGATACTTCCATTATTTACAGTAACACAACAAAGCAGGCATCTAAACAACATGCACACAAATATTCCTAACACTACTAATACGATTAGAGCAATGAATACTTGTTTCAACCATTGGAAATTGGGCAACCAGGAGGTTAACTTATTCCATAGTTCACTAAAACTCCATGAAAGATCATCTTTACTGATCTCATGTAGGATCCTTGTCTGCTTCCATATTTCTTCCAGGTCGGTAGAGATCCTTCCACTCTGATCTACATACATACAACAACTTGTGTTTATTACTGTACAGACTCCCCCTTGAGTGGCCAGTAACAAGTCTAGGGCCATCCGATTTTGGAATACTACCTGTGATAAACTAGATATCTCTTCTTGTTGAGCCTTTATAGCATCCAGAATTTTGTTTTCTAACTTCTCTATAATTGCAGAAATATTAACTATTGCCTTTTCCAATTCACTCACTCCTAACCATGGGATAAACCATCGCACAAAACTATGAAAAGGGGTGTGTCTCTCTACCAATGGATTGTTAATTTTTCATCTGATTCTCCGGATATGATTTCTCAAGTAACCTCGAGGCACTACATCATGTACTGTCATATTGGGGACTACCGCTCCAAGAGTGCAAGTTCCCTTCCAATTCTCAGGCAAGACCTTACGGGCTGTATCATTGCATAGCCAATACCACCCTTTTCCTTCTGGAACCGTCCAGCTGGTTGAATTTGTCCAGCCGCTAGTCGTACTAATATCAATTGTTCAATTACAAGATGTCTGATTTCCCACATAAGTAGTATCCGTATTTATACAATGCTGTTTTCCTATACCCTTAGGCGGGTTACACCTTTGTACACATACATAATAGGATTCTAACGGCATGAAGCTACTCACTTCTAGTTCCAAAACTGCTTAATGTTTTCGACCCCGAGATGTGTTTTCCCACAAATTAGTCCAAGATAAGTTTGCAGGCAAGGGAATCCCAATTAACGATACACCCTTATTCCCATGCTGTGGCAGATGGGTGCATACCCAACAGTTCGTCTTATTAGTTACTTGAGAAATTGTTTGTATTAAGGTCAGGTGTAAGTTCTCATCCCAAGTTGCCCACCCCAAATCCGAGAACCGCACCCCTGCAATCATTAGGATCTGGAAAACCGTAATTTTGTTGGTCCAATTGGAGTGGTGGTCCATATCCTCGCCGGGGCCTTCTTCACCCTTGAATTGTGGATCCAATCTGCTTGCTTCTTAATCTTAATGGCGGTGTGTGTTGTCAGTAATACTTGGTATGCTCCCATCCACTTTCCTTCCATTTTTCCTGCACGGGTTGTCCTGAAAAAGTCTTTATAAAAATAAAATCCCCGAGCTTAAAGGGGTGGATTGGTTGATCCAACCCTCTAGCCCTGGTCCCTAAAACAAATGTATGTACTTTATTTAATTGTTTCTGAAGTTCAGTTATATAAGCATATAAATGTTCTGATCCTAACTGCGTTAGGTCCTCTCCACTAAATAGAAATTGCTATGGCCTTCCATATAAGATTTTGAAGGGACTCAAATTTCCTTTTATTCTAGGTTTAAATCTAATTCCAAGTAATGCTAAAGGGAGGGATTGAGGCCATGACAAATTAGCTTCTTATCCAATTTTAGCTATTTATTGTTTAATTAAATGGTTCATTTTTTCTACCTGTCCACTTGCCTGTGGTCTATAAGGAGTATGCAGTTGCCAATCTATCTTTAGAATCTTACTTATCTGGTCTACCACTTGTGCACAAAAATGTGAAACTCTATCAGAAGACATTGCTACTAGAATCCCAAAGCATGGTATTATTTCATTTAACAAGACTTTAACCACTTCTCTTGCTTTGTTTGTTCGACAGGGAAAGGCTTCAGGCCTTCCTGAAAACGTGTCAGTCAGAACCAGTAAATAATGATACCCCCCTTTTCTAGGGAGTTCTGAAAAATCAATTTGCCACTGTTGCCCCGAATAATTTCCTTTACCGATTATTCCAAATTTTATTCTATTCTTGGTATTGGGGTTATTGTGTAAGCAAATGCTACATTGTTGAGTTACTTGTTTTATCATATCGTCCCACTAATGTCGGACTCAGGCTCTTATGCGGTGTGCCAGCTCCCCAATGCGTTTTATTGTGTTCTGTAAGAACTATGGGCCATGTCAAACTAGAGGGTATTACTATGTGGTTATCTTTTAAATATACTCATCCATCTGGTTTCATTTTACCTTTCAAATCTTCAATTAATTTTAAGTCTTCTTTTGTATAATTTGGATATAGTTTGGATTTTACCGTCTGGTATCAAAGACAATGCCTTCACCTCAGTTATTTCAGCTGCCTGCTTAGCCTCTGCCAATCGATTTTCCAATTTCAAAATCGCTGTTCCCCTTTTGGTGTCCCTGACAATGCATGATAGCTACCTTTTCTGGTTGTTTTACAGCCTCTAACAATTTTAAAATTTCTTCAGCATACTTTGTGTTTTCACTGAGCGGTCAGCAATCCATGTTCTTTCCAAATTGCTCCATGAGCATGTACCACGCCGAATGTATATTTAGGATCTGTCCAAATATTTACCCTTTTTCCCGCTGCCAGTTCCAATGCTCTCGTGAGAGCAACTATCTCCGCCTTTTGAGCTGATGTTCCAGGGGGTAAAGGCTTAGACTCGATTACCTGCTGAGTAGTTGTTATAGCATATCCAGCTTTACGTTGTCTTTGCGTAACAAAACTGCTCCCATCCGTGAACCAAGTTTCTTCCGCATCTTCCATGGGCTCCTCCTTAAGGTCTGGTCGGCTGCAATACACAGTCTCTAGAGTTTCTAAACAATCGTGAATCACAGCTTGTGCCGGAGCATCACTAAGAAAAGAGGCTAGATTCACAATATGAATTATCACAATCTCCACGTCGTCCTGTTCTACCAATATTGCTTGATATTTCAAAATCATCAATTCTTGTTTAAGTTGTTTAAAGACTTTTTGTGCTTCTCCAGTCCAGACTAACTTTGACTGGTTAATCTTTATCAATTCACATAGAGGCTTTACCAATAGTCCATAATTATAAATCCAAAGGCGACACCAACCTGTCATTCCTAAAAAGCTTTGTAGCTCCTTTACCAGTTGAGGTTCTGGAGTCCGGCAAATGACTTCCTTATGTTCAGTTCCTAGTTCTCGTTGTCCTTCCGAAATGTCAAATCCCAGATAGGTCACACTTTGTTGAGCCAGCTGGACTTTCTGTCAAGAGACTTGATATCCATTTAAACCCAGAAAATTAAGACGACTTATAGTCCATTGAATCCAACTCCCTTTAGTCTCGGTAGCTATTAAGAGATCATCTACATATTGTAACAAAGCACCTTCAGTGTCCGGAGGTATCCATGTTTCGAGTTCCCTTGCTAATTGGTTTCCAAAACTAGTGGGGCTATTCTTGAATCCTTGAGGTAGTAATGTCCACGTAAGCTGCGTCTTTCTGCCTGAATCGGGATTTTCCCATTCAAAGGCGAATAGGTTTTGGCTTTCTGTGGCTAAGCCTAGGCAGAAGAAGGCATCTTTTAAATCCAGTACGGTAAACCAGACTTGACTATTCTTTAATTTAGTCAGCAAAGTATAAGGGTTTGCCACTACTGGATGTATATCCTCAGTGATTTTATTTATGGCCCTCAAATCCTGAACTAGCCTATAGCTTTTTCATCTGCCTTTTTAATTGGCAATATGGCTGAATTGTATTCTGATTCACATTCAATCAATAATCCATACTGTAAAACTTTATCAATTATCTCTTTAATTCCTTTCCTATCTTCTATCCTCAAAGGATATTACTTAACCTTAACGGGTTTCTCTCCTGGCTTTAATTTAATAATTATTAAGGTCACATTTTTAGCTCTTCCAGGGACTTCGGTAGCCCAAACTCCTGGACATACTTGATCTGTGATCTCTAAAGGTATTTCACTTTTAGGGTCAGTTTGTATTAGTGCCAAGCTTAACACATTTATTAGTTGTTCTTCTCCTGTTCTTAATTCCATTTTCCCTTTTTCAAAGACAATTTCTGCTCCTACTTGCTCTAATAAATCTCTACCTAAGAGTGCCCATGAGGAGCTAGGCATAGATAAAAATCTGTGTATGCCCCATTGTTTCCCTAACTTGTACTTCAAAGGTTCACAAAAATAAGCCTTTTCGGTTACACCTTGTCCTGGTTTCAGTTAGAACAGAATTAATTTTCTTCCTAGTAGCTGGGAGAATGCTATGTTTTGGCTTAGGATGAGAAGAGTGCTGATAACACCCCGATGTTTCAGTTGTTGCAGAGCAATGCTTATACCAAGCCAAGGACATCTCAGCTTCTTGCTCTGTCCTGCCAACAGGCAGGCTGGGGGTGCAGTAAGAGCTGGGAGGGGACAGACCCAGGACAGGTGACCCAAACTAGCCAAAGGGGTATTCCATAGCATCTGACGTCAGGCTAAACAATACATAGGGGTGGCTAGCCAGGGGGAGGGGGCCGGACTGCTCGGGGTTAGGCTGGGCATCGGTCAGCGGGTGGTGAGCAATTGCATTGTGCATCACTTGTTTGTACACATTATTACTAGTGGTACTATTATCATCATTGTATTATTATTATTATTATTATTATTATTATTATTATTATTATTATTATTTTGTCTTATTAAACTGTCTTTATCTCAACTCACGGGCTTCACTTTCCATTTCTCTCCCCCATCCCAGAGAGGGAGGGGGAGGGGGAGCGAACAGCTGCGTGGTGTTTAGCTGCCGGCCAGGTTAAACCACGACACACCTTTTACCCTAACATAATAATTCTGTGAAGGCATTAATGCTTGATTTAGAACTGAATGCGTTGGCCCATAGCAATAAGAAATTTCACTTCCATTCCTCCCCTAGCTTCATTATAACCAGTGGAGGATCCGCTAGGGTAGATTCCCCAGGTCCCCGTTATTCCTGTTGAAATCAGGGGTTGATTACCCTAGGAAAAGGCTAGTCAATTTGTCCTCCAAAGCCAGGTCCAAACCGTTTTGTTTTATTTATTTATTTATTTATTTATTTATTTTCATTACATTTCAGAGTTGGTCCAAAAATTCCATAGGGCTTTCTTTTAGACCTTGTTGGAAGCATATTCTCAATTCCCAATTCATCCAGGTTTTAGTATTTACTTAACCGTTCATAATTTTCAGGATGATTCGGGTCTTAGTGGGGGTCGGTCGGGGAATGCAATTGTCCACAGTTCCCTGAACGGTCCCATCAGCAATCTGAGCTCGCACATGAACTCAGGTTGTTTTAAGAGTGTACCTCTTTTCTGTTTCTGTGACAACTCTCTCGGACCGATCATGGTCCCTTTGCCCTAAAGGGCTAACACCCATGATTTTAAGATCTCTGCCTCGGGCAGAGGCAGAACTATTAACATTCCTACATCCTCTTTCCCTGCTCATTCAACTTCAAACACCTTTAACACTTTCAACAACCCTTTTAACACTTCCTTTATCTTTCTCCAGCCTGTACTTCTCTAATGCCAACATCAAAGGTTCAGTCAGGGGCCAACTTAATTCCCTACCTTTTCCCACCAAGATGCTGAAACATCAGTATACAACATTTCATCCTGTTCTGCTTCTCAAAAAACAACATTAACTGTAGCAAAATATTATAGTTTAAAGTTCCGTTTAGGGGCCACTTTTCTCCACATTCCAGCTTATAAAGCGGCCACCACTGATTACGATATTTTATCAATGTTTTCCTGTTCACACTTCCACCGGCAGATCCTCCAATATCCTTCCAGTGACTTAAAACACATCCTAACACACTTTTCTTTAAAATTTCACTGCTTGTTTGCCCCCCCAGTTTCCAGTTTACACTTTCAGAATACACACGTTACTTACAAAAGCGTATCACAAAACGTATCACTCACAAAAATACGGGCACGCAATATCTTTCAGTAGCGATGCCACAAAACTACTATTACCAGCAATATTGCCAAAATCACAGTAACAATAGTCAGAGTCAAATTCCACATGCGAGAAGTCAGAAAACCGAACTGTGTAACACCGTAACGATATCTTTCTTATAACAATGCCACGAACCTACTATTACCACCAGGAAAATAGCCAAAATCGCAGTAACAAGAACCAGAGTTAAATACCATACTCCATGAGTCAGAAAACCGAAATAGACAACACAATTCCAGATGGACCTTAAAGCGAGCTCCTTCCTTAAGGTCCCCAAACATGTACTTATGGTGCTAACCACAAAGTATATACCAAACACTGCCTCGCAGAAGATCACCTTCTGACTTACAGACAGTTCCAGATGACCGGTCTACCAGAAAACCAAACCAGAATAAAGAATATACTCACTTACAATGATGGGGTCCTTGTCTGCCTCCGCAGTGATCCGGTGAGTCAAGGAGTCCCTCCGGGAAATCCCGGGGGTACCCTAGGCAGTCCTGTTCCCAGCAGGTCCTGCAGTCCGGCAGAGAGGTTGTCCCATCTGGGTCGCCAAATTGATTCAAAGATCGAAGCCGAAATTCCTTTAAGTGGTATATTCTTTATTGCAGCGCTGGATGCACGGGGGATCTCTCCACCTATCGTGCATACCCAAAGCAGAAAGCAGTCTTGAATTTATACAATCAATCTATCAATATTCTACAAGCACCTATACATATGCATTACCTATCCCCGCCTTCCCTCGCTTCTCATGCTAATTAGCCTTTTGGCACCTTGCGCCTGCGCAGAGCCTTCCAAGAATTGTGGGCAGGGGTCTTTGGGACGTGGGCAGGGGTCTTTGGGAGGAAGACCCCGAGTCTTCCTCACAGTGTACTTTTCACCTTTGGTCAGGAATCTGCTGAATTGGCATGTTTCTTAATTGCAAGAGCTGGTTGTTGCTAATTCTCCCGTTTGTTGTATCTTTATAATGAATTCCAATGTCCAGTTTCGAGATTTATAGTCCTTACATTCGTTTCTCTGTCCGCCTGCCGCTTCCTTATCATGAGTTCCAGTGTCTTGTTTCGAGATATACAGTCCTTGTCTGGGGATTGTCCTTGCCTCCCCAATACCTCCTTAATCAATCCCCCCTTTTCTTTTCCCATGCAAATTCTTTTGCATCAGATACTTTCATTATTTACAGTAACACAACAAAGCAGGCATCTAAACAACATGCACACAAATATTCCTAACACTACTAATACGATTAGAGCAATGAATACTTGTTTCAACCATTGGAAATTGGGCAACCAGGAGGTTAACTTATTCCATAGTTCACTAAAACTCCATGAAAGATCATCTTTACTGATCTCATGTAGGATCCTTGTCTGCTTCCATATTTCTTCCAGGTCGGTAGAGATCCTTCCACTCTGATCTACATACATACAACAACTTGTGTTTATTACTGTACAGACTCCCCCTTGAGTGGCCAGTAACAAGTCTAGGGCCATCCGATTTTGGAATACTACCTGTGATAAACTAGATATCTCTTCTTGTTGAGCCTTTATAGCATCCAGAATTTTGTTTTCTAACTTCTCTATAATTGCAGAAATATTAACTATTGCCTTTTCCAATTCACTCACTCCTAACCATGGGATAAACCATCGCACAAAACTATGAAAAGGGGTGTGTCTCTCTACCAATGGATTGTTAATTTTTCATCTGATTCTCCGGATATGATTTCTCAAGTAACCTCGAGGCACTACATCATGTACTGTCATATTGGGGACTACCGCTCCAAGAGTGCAAGTTCCCTTCCAATTCTCAGGCAAGACCTTACGGGCTGTATCATTGCATAGCCAATACCACCCTTTTCCTTCTGGAACCGTCCAGCTGGTTGAATTTGTCCAGCCGCTAGTCGTACTAATATCAATTGTTCAATTACAAGATGTCTGATTTCCCACATAAGTAGTATCCGTATTTATACAATGCTGTTTTCCTATACCCTTAGGTGGGTTACACCTTTGTACACATACATAATAGGATTCTAACGGCATGAAGCTACTCACTTCTAGTTCCAAAACTGCTTAATGTTTTCGACCCTGAGATGTGTTTTCCCACAAATTAGTCCAAGATAAGTTTGCAGGCAAGGGAATCCCAATTAACGATACACCCTTATTCCCATGCTGTGGCAGATGGGTGCATACCCAACAGTTCGTCTTATTAGTTACTTGAGAAATTGTTTGTATTAAGGTCAGGTGTAAGTTCTCATCCCAAGTTGCCCACCCCAAATCCGAGAACCGCACCCCTGCAATCATTAGGATCTGGAAAACCGTAATTTTGTTGGTCCAATTGAAGTGGTGGTCCATATCCTCGCCGGGGCCTTCTTCACCCTTGAATTGTGGATCCAAGCTGCTTGCTTCTTAATCTTAATGGCGGTGTGTGTTGTCAGTAATACTTGGTATGCTCCCATCCACTTTCCTTCCATTTTTCCTGCACGGGTTGTCCTGAAAAAGTCTTTATAAAAATAAAATCCCCGAGCTTAAAGGGGTGGATTGGTTGATCCAACCCTCTAGCCCTGGTCCCTAAAACAAATGTATGTACTTTATTTAATTGTTTCTGAAGTTCAGTTATATAAGCATATAAATGTTCTGATCCTAACTGCGTTAGGTCCTCTCCACTAAATAGAAATTGCTATGGCCTTCCATATAAGATTTTGAAGGGACTCAAATTTCCTTTTATTCTAGGTTTAAATCTAATTCCAAGTAATGCTAAAGGGAGGGATTGAGGCCATGACAAATTAGCTTCTTATCCAATTTTAGCTATTTATTGTTTAATTAAATGGTTCATTTTTTCTACCTGTCCACTTGCCTGTGGTCTATAAGGAGTATGCAGTTGCCAATCTATCTTTAGAATCTTACTTATCTGTTCTACCACTTGTGCACAAAAATGTGAAACTCTATCAGAAGACATTGCTACTAGAATCCCAAAGCATGGTATTATTTCATTTAACAAGACTTTAACCACTTCTCTTGCTTTGTTTGTTCGACAGGGAAAGGCTTCAGGCCTTCCTGAAAACGTGTCAGTCAGAACCAGTAAATAATGATACCCCCCTTTTCTAGGGAGTTCTGAAAAATCAATTTGCCACTGTTGCCCCGAATAATTTCCTTTACCGATTATTCCAAATTTTATTCTATTCTTGGTATTGGGGTTATTGTGTAAGCAAATGCTACATTGTTGAGTTACTTGTTTTATCATATCGTCCCACTAATGTCGGACTCAGGCTCTTATGCGGTGTGCCAGCTCCCCAATGCGTTTTATTGTGTTCTGTAAGAACTATGGGCCATGTCAAACTAGAGGGTATTACTATGTGGTTATCTTTTAAATATACTCATCCATCTGGTTTCATTTTACCTTTCAAATCTTCAATTAATTTTAAGTCTTCTTTTGTATAATTTGGATATAGTTTGGATTTTACCGTCTGGTATCAAAGACAATGCCTTCACCTCAGTTATTTCAGCTGCCTGCTTAGCCTCTGCCAATCGATTTTCCAATTTCAAAATCGCTGTTCCCCTTTTGGTGTCCCTGACAATGCATGATAGCTACCTTTTCTGGTTGTTTTACAGCCTCTAACAATTTTAAAATTTCTTCAGCATACTTTGTGTTTTCACTGAGCGGTCAGCAATCCATGTTCTTTCCGAATTGCTCCATGAGCATGTACCACGCCGAATGTATATTTAGGATCTGTCCAAATATTTACCCTTTTTCCCGCTGCCAGTTCCAATGCTCTCGTGAGAGCAACTATCTCCGCCTTTTGAGCTGATGTTCCAGGGGGTAAAGGCTTAGACTCGATTACCTGCTGAGTAGTTGTTATAGCATATCCAGCTTTACGTTGTCTTTGCGTAACAAAACTGCTCCCATCCGTGAACCAAGTTTCTTCCGCATCTTCCATGGGCTCCTCCTTAAGGTCTGGTCGGCTGCAATACACAGTCTCTAGAGTTTCTAAACAATCGTGAATCACAGCTTGTGCCGGAGCATCACTAAGAAAAGAGGCTAGATTCACAATATGAATTATCACAATCTCCACGTCGTCCTGTTCTACCAATATTGCTTGATATTTCAAAATCATCAATTCTTGTTTAAGTTGTTTAAAGACTTTTTGTGCTTCTCCAGTCCAGACTAACTTTGACTGGTTAATCTTTATCAATTCACATAGAGGCTTTACCAATAGTCCATAATTATAAATCCAAAGGCGACACCAACCTGTCATTCCTAAAAAGCTTTGTAGCTCCTTTACCAGTTGAGGTTCTGGAGTCCGGCAAATGACTTCCTTATGTTCAGTTCCTAGTTCTCGTTGTCCTTCCGAAATGTCAAATCCCAGATAGGTCACACTTTGTTGAGCCAGCTGGACTTTCTGTCAAGAGACTTGATATCCATTTAAACCCAGAAAATTAAGACGACTTATAGTCCATTGAATCCAACTCCCTTTAGTCTCGGTAGCTATTAAGAGATCATCTACATATTGTAACAAAGCACCTTCAGTGTCCGGAGGTATCCATGTTTCGAGTTCCCTTGCTAATTGGTTTCCAAAACTAGTGGGGCTATTCTTGAATCCTTGAGGTAGTAATGTCCACGTAAGCTGCGTCTTTCTGCCTGAATCGGGATTTTCCCATTCAAAGGCGAATAGGTTTTGGCTTTCTGTGGCTAAGCCTAGGCAGAAGAAGGCATCTTTTAAATCCAGTACGGTAAACCAGACTTGACTATTCTTTAATTTAGTCAGCAAAGTATAAGGGTTTGCCACTACTGGATGTATATCCTCAGTGATTTTATTTATGGCCCTCAAATCCTGAACTAGCCTATAGCTTTTTCATCTGCCTTTTTAATTGGCAATATGGCTGAATTGTATTCTGATTCACATTCAATCAATAATCCATACTGTAAAACTTTATCAATTATCTCTTTAATTCCTTTCCTATCTTCTATCCTCAAAGGATATTACTTAACCTTAACGGGTTTCTCTCCTGGCTTTAATTTAATAATTATTAAGGTCACATTTTTAGCTCTTCCAGGGACTTCGGTAGCCCAAACTCCTGGACATACTTGATCTGTGATCTCTAAAGGTATTTCACTTTTAGGGTCAGTTTGTATTAGTGCCAAGCTTAACACATTTATTAGTTGTTCTTCTCCTGTTCTTAATTCCATTTTCCCTTTTTCAAAGACAATTTCTGCTCCTACTTGCTCTAATAAATCTCTACCTAAGAGTGCCCATGAGGAGCTAGGCATAGATAAAAATCTGTGTATGCCCCATTGTTTCCCTAACTTGTACTTCAAAGGTTCACAAAAATAAGCCTTTTCGGTTACACCTTGTCCTGGTTTCAGTTAGAACAGAATTAATTTTCTTCCTAGTAGCTGGGAGAATGCTATGTTTTGGCTTAGGATGAGAAGAGTGCTGATAACACCCCGATGTTTCAGTTGTTGCAGAGCAATGCTTATACCAAGCCAAGGACATCTCAGCTTCTTGCTCTGTCCTGCCAACAGGCAGGCTGGGGGTGCAGTAAGAGCTGGGAGGGGACAGACCCAGGACAGGTGACCCAAACTAGCCAAAGGGGTATTCCATAGCATCTGACGTCAGGCTAAACAATACATAGGGGTGGCTAGCCAGGGGGAGGGGGCCGGACTGCTCGGGGTTAGGCTGGGCATCGGTCAGCGGGTGGTGAGCAATTGCATTGTGCATCACTTGTTTGTACACATTATTACTAGTGGTACTATTATCATCATTGTATTATTATTATTATTATTATTATTATTATTATTATTATTATTATTATTATTATTATTTTGTCTTATTAAACTGTCTTTATCTCAACTCACGGGCTTCACTTTCCATTTCTCTCCCCCATCCCAGAGAGGGAGGGGGAGGGGGAGCGAACAGCTGCGTGGTGTTTAGCTGCCGGCCAGGTTAAACCACGACACACCTTTTACCCTAACATAATAATTCTGTGAAGGCATTAATGCTTGATTTAGAACTGAATGCGTTGGCCCATAGCAATAAGAAATTTCACTTCCATTCCTCCCCTAGCTTCATTATAACCAGTGGAGGATCCGCTAGGGTAGATTCCCCAGGTCCCCGTTATTCCTGTTGAAATCAGGGGTTGATTACCCTAGGAAAAGGCTAGTCAATTTGTCCTCCAAAGCCAGGTCCAAACCGTTTTGTTTTATTTATTTATTTATTTATTTATTTATTTTCATTACATTTCAGAGTTGGTCCAAAAATTCCATAGGGCTTTCTTTTAGACCTTGTTGGAAGCATATTCTCAATTCCCAATTCATCCAGGTTTTAGTATTTACTTAACCGTTCATAATTTTCAGGATGATTCGGGTCTTAGTGGGGGTCGGTCGGGGAATGCAATTGTCCACAGTTCCCTGAACGGTCCCATCAGCAATCTGAGCTCGCACATGAACTCAGGTTGTTTTAAGAGTGTACCTCTTTTCTGTTTCTGTGACAACTCTCTCGGACCGATCATGGTCCCTTTGCCCTAAAGGGCTAACACCCATGATTTTAAGATCTCTGCCTCGGGCAGAGGCAGAACTATTAACATTCCTACATCCTCTTTCCCTGCTCATTCAACTTCAAACACCTTTAACACTTTCAACAACCCTTTTAACACTTCCTTTATCTTTCTCCAGCCTGTACTTCTCTAATGCCAACATCAAAGGTTCAGTCAGGGGCCAACTTAATTCCCTACCTTTTCCCACCAAGATGCTGAAACATCAGTATACAACATTTCATCCTGTTCTGCTTCTCAAAAAACAACATTAACTGTAGCAAAATATTATAGTTTAAAGTTCCGTTTAGGGGCCACTTTTCTCCACATTCCAGCTTATAAAGCGGCCACCACTGATTACGATATTTTATCAATGTTTTCCTGTTCACACTTCCACCGGCAGATCCTCCAATATCCTTCCAGTGACTTAAAACACATCCTAACACACTTTTCTTTAAAATTTCACTGCTTGTTTGCCCCCCCAGTTTCCAGTTTACACTTTCAGAATACACACGTTACTTACAAAAGCGTATCACAAAACGTATCACTCACAAAAATACGGGCACGCAATATCTTTCAGTAGCGATGCCACAAAACTACTATTACCAGCAATATTGCCAAAATCACAGTAACAATAGTCAGAGTCAAATTCCACATGCGAGAAGTCAGAAAACCGAACTGTGTAACACCGTAACGATATCTTTCTTATAACAATGCCACGAACCTACTATTACCACCAGGAAAATAGCCAAAATCGCAGTAACAAGAACCAGAGTTAAATACCATACTCCATGAGTCAGAAAACCGAAATAGACAACACAATTCCAGATGGACCTTAAAGCGAGCTCCTTCCTTAAGGTCCCCAAACATGTACTTATGGTGCTAACCACAAAGTATATACCAAACACTGCCTCGCAGAAGATCACCTTCTGACTTACAGACAGTTCCAGATGACCGGTCTACCAGAAAACCAAACCAGAATAAAGAATATACTCACTTACAATGATGGGGTCCTTGTCTGCCTCCGCAGTGATCCGGTGAGTCAAGGAGTCCCTCCGGGAAATCCCGGGGGTACCCTAGGCAGTCCTGTTCCCAGCAGGTCCTGCAGTCCGGCAGAGAGGTTGTCCCATCTGGGTCGCCAAATTGATTCAAAGATCGAAGCCGAAATTCCTTTAAGTGGTATATTCTTTATTGCAGCGCTGGATGCACGGGGGATCTCTCCACCTATCGTGCATACCCAAAGCAGAAAGCAGTCTTGAATTTATACAATCAATCTATCAATATTCTACAAGCACCTATACATATGCATTACCTATCCCCGCCTTCCCTCGCTTCTCATGCTAATTAGCCTTTTGGCACCTTGCGCCTGCGCAGAGCCTTCCAAGAATTGTGGGCAGGGGTCTTTGGGACGTGGGCAGGGGTCTTTGGGAGGAAGACCCCGAGTCTTCCTCACAGTGTACTTTTCACCTTTGGTCAGGAATCTGCTGAATTGGCATGTTTCTTAATTGCAAGAGCTGGTTGTTGCTAATTCTCCCGTTTGTTGTATCTTTATAATGAATTCCAATGTCCAGTTTCGAGATTTATAGTCCTTACATTCGTTTCTCTGTCCGCCTGCCGCTTCCTTATCATGAGTTCCAGTGTCTTGTTTCGAGATATACAGTCCTTGTCTGGGGATTGTCCTTGCCTCCCCAATACCTCCTTAATCAATCCCCCCTTTTCTTTTCCCATGCAAATTCTTTTGCATCAGATACTTTCATTATTTACAGTAACACAACAAAGCAGGCATCTAAACAACATGCACACAAATATTCCTAACACTACTAATACGATTAGAGCAATGAATACTTGTTTCAACCATTGGAAATTGGGCAACCAGGAGGTTAACTTATTCCATAGTTCACTAAAACTCCATGAAAGATCATCTTTACTGATCTCATGTAGGATCCTTGTCTGCTTCCATATTTCTTCCAGGTCGGTAGAGATCCTTCCACTCTGATCTACATACATACAACAACTTGTGTTTATTACTGTACAGACTCCCCCTTGAGTGGCCAGTAACAAGTCTAGGGCCATCCGATTTTGGAATACTACCTGTGATAAACTAGATATCTCTTCTTGTTGAGCCTTTATAGCATCCAGAATTTTGTTTTCTAACTTCTCTATAATTGCAGAAATATTAACTATTGCCTTTTCCAATTCACTCACTCCTAACCATGGGATAAACCATCGCACAAAACTATGAAAAGGGGTGTGTCTCTCTACCAATGGATTGTTAATTTTTCATCTGATTCTCCGGATATGATTTCTCAAGTAACCTCGAGGCACTACATCATGTACTGTCATATTGGGGACTACCGCTCCAAGAGTGCAAGTTCCCTTCCAATTCTCAGGCAAGACCTTACGGGCTGTATCATTGCATAGCCAATACCACCCTTTTCCTTCTGGAACCGTCCAGCTGGTTGAATTTGTCCAGCCGCTAGTCGTACTAATATCAATTGTTCAATTACAAGATGTCTGATTTCCCACATAAGTAGTATCCGTATTTATACAATGCTGTTTTCCTATACCCTTAGGCGGGTTACACCTTTGTACACATACATAATAGGATTCTAACGGCATGAAGCTACTCACTTCTAGTTCCAAAACTGCTTAATGTTTTCGACCCTGAGATGTGTTTTCCCACAAATTAGTCCAAGATAAGTTTGCAGGCAAGGGAATCCCAATTAACGATACACCCTTATTCCCATGCTGTGGCAGATGGGTGCATACCCAACAGTTCGTCTTATTAGTTACTTGAGAAATTGTTTGTATTAAGGTCAGGTGTAAGTTCTCATCCCAAGTTGCCCACCCCAAATCCGAGAACCGCACCCCTGCAATCATTAGGATCTGGAAAACCGTAATTTTGTTGGTCCAATTGAAGTGGTGGTCCATATCCTCGCCGGGGCCTTCTTCACCCTTGAATTGTGGATCCAAGCTGCTTGCTTCTTAATCTTAATGGCGGTGTGTGTTGTCAGTAATACTTGGTATGCTCCCATCCACTTTCCTTCCATTTTTCCTGCACGGGTTGTCCTGAAAAAGTCTTTATAAAAATAAAATCCCCGAGCTTAAAGGGGTGGATTGGTTGATCCAACCCTCTAGCCCTGGTCCCTAAAACAAATTTATGTACTTTATTTAATTGTTTCTGAAGTTCAGTTATATAAGCATATAAATGTTCTGATCCTAACTGCGTTAGGTCCTCTCCACTAAATAGAAATTGCTATGGCCTTCCATATAAGATTTTGAAGGGACTCAAATTTCCTTTTATTCTAGGTTTAAATCTAATTCCAAGTAATGCTAAAGGGAGGGATTGAGGCCATGACAAATTAGCTTCTTATCCAATTTTAGCTATTTATTGTTTAATTAAATGGTTCATTTTTTCTACCTGTCCACTTGCCTGTGGTCTATAAGGAGTATGCAGTTGCCAATCTATCTTTAGAATCTTACTTATCTGTTCTACCACTTGTGCACAAAAATGTGAAACTCTATCAGAAGACATTGCTACTAGAATCCCAAAGCATGGTATTATTTCATTTAACAAGACTTTAACCACTTCTCTTGCTTTGTTTGTTCGACAGGGAAAGGCTTCAGGCCTTCCTGAAAACGTGTCAGTCAGAACCAGTAAATAATGATACCCCCCTTTTCTAGGGAGTTCTGAAAAATCAATTTGCCACTGTTGCCCCGAATAATTTCCTTTACCGATTATTCCAAATTTTATTCTATTCTTGGTATTGGGGTTATTGTGTAAGCAAATGCTACATTGTTGAGTTACTTGTTTTATCATATCGTCCCACTAATGTCGGACTCAGGCTCTTATGCGGTGTGCCAGCTCCCCAATGCGTTTTATTGTGTTCTGTAAGAACTATGGGCCATGTCAAACTAGAGGGTATTACTATGTGGTTATCTTTTAAATATACTCATCCATCTGGTTTCATTTTACCTTTCAAATCTTCAATTAATTTTAAGTCTTCTTTTGTATAATTTGGATATAGTTTGGATTTTACCGTCTGGTATCAAAGACAATGCCTTCACCTCAGTTATTTCAGCTGCCTGCTTAGCCTCTGCCAATCGATTTTCCAATTTCAAAATCGCTGTTCCCCTTTTGGTGTCCCTGACAATGCATGATAGCTACCTTTTCTGGTTGTTTTACAGCCTCTAACAATTTTAAAATTTCTTCAGCATACTTTGTGTTTTCACTGAGCGGTCAGCAATCCATGTTCTTTCCGAATTGCTCCATGAGCATGTACCACGCCGAATGTATATTTAGGATCTGTCCAAATATTTACCCTTTTTCCCGCTGCCAGTTCCAATGCTCTCGTGAGAGCAACTATCTCCGCCTTTTGAGCTGATGTTCCAGGGGGTAAAGGCTTAGACTCGATTACCTGCTGAGTAGTTGTTATAGCATATCCAGCTTTACGTTGTCTTTGCGTAACAAAACTGCTCCCATCCGTGAACCAAGTTTCTTCCGCATCTTCCATGGGCTCCTCCTTAAGGTCTGGTCGGCTGCAATACACAGTCTCTAGAGTTTCTAAACAATCGTGAATCACAGCTTGTGCCGGAGCATCACTAAGAAAAGAGGCTAGATTCACAATATGAATTATCACAATTTCCACGTCGTCCTGTTCTACCAATATTGCTTGATATTTCAAAATCATCAATTCTTGTTTAAGTTGTTTAAAGACTTTTTGTGCTTCTCCAGTCCAGACTAACTTTGACTGGTTAATCTTTATCAATTCACATAGAGGCTTTACCAATAGTCCATAATTATAAATCCAAAGGCGACACCAACCTGTCATTCCTAAAAAGCTTTGTAGCTCCTTTACCAGTTGAGGTTCTGGAGTCCGGCAAATGACTTCCTTATGTTCAGTTCCTAGTTCTCGTTGTCCTTCCGAAATGTCAAATCCCAGATAGGTCACACTTTGTTGAGCCAGCTGGACTTTCTGTCAAGAGACTTGATATCCATTTAAACCCAGAAAATTAAGACGACTTATAGTCCATTGAATCCAACTCCCTTTAGTCTCGGTAGCTATTAAGAGATCATCTACATATTGTAACAAAGCACCTTCAGTGTCCGGAGGTATCCATGTTTCGAGTTCCCTTGCTAATTGGTTTCCAAAACTAGTGGGGCTATTCTTGAATCCTTGAGGTAGTAATGTCCACGTAAGCTGCGTCTTTCTGCCTGAATCGGGATTTTCCCATTCAAAGGCGAATAGGTTTTGGCTTTCTGTGGCTAAGCCTAGGCAGAAGAAGGCATCTTTTAAATCCAGTACGGTAAACCAGACTTGACTATTCTTTAATTTAGTCAGCAAAGTATAAGGGTTTGCCACTACTGGATGTATATCCTCAGTGATTTTATTTATGGCCCTCAAATCCTGAACTAGCCTATAGCTTTTTCATCTGCCTTTTTAATTGGCAATATGGCTGAATTGTATTCTGATTCACATTCAATCAATAATCCATACTGTAAAACTTTATCAATTATCTCTTTAATTCCTTTCCTATCTTCTATCCTCAAAGGATATTACTTAACCTTAATGGGTTTCTCTCCTGGCTTTAATTTAATAATTATTAAGGTCACATTTTTAGCTCTTCCAGGGACTTCGGTAGCCCAAACTCCTGGACATACTTGATCTGTGATCTCTAAAGGTATTTCACTTTTAGGGTCAGTTTGTATTAGTGCCAAGCTTAACACATTTATTAGTTGTTCTTCTCCTGTTCTTAATTCCATTTTCCCTTTTTCAAAGACAATTTCTGCTCCTACTTGCTCTAATAAATCTCTACCTAAGAGTGCCCATGAGGAGCTAGGCATAGATAAAAATCTGTGTATGCCCCATTGTTTCCCTAATTTGTACTTCAAAGGTTCACAAAAATAAGCCTTTTCGGTTACACCTTGTCCTGGTTTCAGTTAGAACAGAATTAATTTTCTTCCTAGTAGCTGGGAGAATGCTATGTTTTGGCTTAGGATGAGAAGAGTGCTGATAACACCCCGATGTTTCAATTGTTGCAGAGCAATGCTTATACCAAGCCAAGGACATCTCAGCTTCTTGCTCTGTCCTGCCAACAGGCAGGCTGGGGGTGCAGTAAGAGCTGGGAGGGGACAGACCCAGGACAGGTGACCCAAACTAGCCAAAGGGGTATTCCATAGCATCTGACGTCAGGCTAAACAATACATAGGGGTGGCTAGCCAGGGGGAGGGGGCCGGACTGCTCGGGGTTAGGCTGGGCATCGGTCAGTGGGTGGTGAGCAATTGCATTGTGCATCACTTGTTTGTACACATTATTACTAGTGGTACTATTATCATCATTGTATTATTATTATTATTATTATTATTATTATTATTATTATTATTATTATTTTGTCTTATTAAACTGTCTTTATCTCAACTCACGGGCTTCACTTTCCATTTCTCTCCCCCATCCCAGAGAGGGAGGGGGAGGGGGAGCGAACAGCTGCGTGGTGTTTAGCTGCCGGCCAGGTTAAACCACGACACACCTTTTACCCTAACATAATAATTCTGTGAAGGCATTAATGCTTGATTTAGAACTGAATACGTTGGCCCATAGCAATAAGAAATTTCACTTCCATTCCTCCCCTAGCTTCATTATAACCAGTGGAGGATCCGCTAGGGTAGATTCCCCAGGTCCCCGTTATTCCTGTTGAAATCAGGGGTTGATTACCCTAGGAAAAGGCTAGTCAATTTGTCCTCCAAAGCCAGGTCCAAACCGTTTTGTTTTATTTATTTATTTATTTATTTATTTATTTTCATTACATTTCAGAGTTGGTCCAAAAATTCCATAGGGCTTTCTTTTAGACCTTGTTGGAAGCATATTCTCAATTCCCAATTCATCCAGGTTTTAGTATTTACTTAACCGTTCATAATTTTCAGGATGATTCGGGTCTTAGTGGGGGTCGGTCGGGGAATGCAATTGTCCACAGTTCCCTGAACGGTCCCATCAGCAATCTGAGCTCGCACATGAACTCAGGTTGTTTTAAGAGTGTACCTCTTTTCTGTTTCTGTGACAACTCTCTCGGACCGATCATGGTCCCTTTGCCCTAAAGGGCTAACACCCATGATTTTAAGATCTCTGCCTCGGGCAGAGGCAGAACTATTAACATTCCTACATCCTCTTTCCCTGCTCATTCAACTTCAAACACCTTTAACACTTTCAACAACCCTTTTAACACTTCCTTTATCTTTCTCCAGCCTGTACTTCTCTAATGCCAACATCAAAGGTTCAGTCAGGGGCCAACTTAATTCCCTACCTTTTCCCACCAAGATGCTGAAACATCAGTATACAACATTTCATCCTGTTCTGCTTCTCAAAAAACAACATTAACTGTAGCAAAATATTATAGTTTAAAGTTCCGTTTAGGGGCCACTTTTCTCCACATTCCAGCTTATAAAGCGGCCACCACTGATTACGATATTTTATCAATGTTTTCCTGTTCACACTTCCACCGGCAGATCCTCCAATATCCTTCCAGTGACTTAAAACACATCCTAACACACTTTTCTTTAAAATTTCACTGCTTGTTTGCCCCCCCAGTTTCCAGTTTACACTTTCAGAATACACACGTTACTTACAAAAGCGTATCACAAAACGTATCACTCACAAAAATACGGGCACGCAATATCTTTCAGTAGCGATGCCACAAAACTACTATTACCAGCAATATTGCCAAAATCACAGTAACAATAGTCAGAGTCAAATTCCACATGCGAGAAGTCAGAAAACCGAACTGTGTAACACCGTAACGATATCTTTCTTACAACAATGCCACGAACCTACTATTACCACCAGGAAAATAGCCAAAATCGCAGTAACAAGAACCAGAGTTAAATACCATACTCCATGAGTCAGAAAACCGAAATAGACAACACAATTCCAGATGGACCTTAAAGCGAGCTCCTTCCTTAAGGTCCCCAAACATGTACTTATGGTGCTAACCACAAAGTATATACCAAACACTGCCTCGCAGAAGATCACCTTCTGACTTAAAGACAGTTCCAGATGACCGGTCTACCAGAAAACCAAACCAGAATAAAGAATATACTCACTTACAATGATGGGGTCCTTGTCTGCCTCCGCAGTGATCCGGTGAGTCAAGGAGTCCCTCCGGGAAATCCCGGGGGTACCCTAGGCAGTCCTGTTCCCAGCAGGTCCTGCAGTCCGGCAGAGAGGTTGTCCCATCTGGGTCGCCAAATTGATTCAAAGATCGAAGCCGAAATTCCTTTAAGTGGTATATTCTTTATTGCAGCGCTGGATGCACGGGGGATCTCTCCACCTATCGTGCATACCCAAAGCAGAAAGCAGTCTTGAATTTATACAATCAATCTATCAATATTCTACAAGCACCTATACATATGCATTACCTATCCCCGCCTTCCCTCGCTTCTCATGCTAATTAGCCTTTTGGCACCTTGCGCCTGCGCAGAGCCTTCCAAGAATTGTGGGCAGGGGTCTTTGGGACGTGGGCAGGGGTCTTTGGGAGGAAGACCCCGAGTCTTCCTCACAGCGTACTTTTCACCTTTGGTCAGGAATCTGCTGAATTGGCATGTTTCTTAATTGCAAGAGCTGGTTGTTGCTAATTCTCCCGTTTGTTGTATCTTTATAATGAATTCCAATGTCCAGTTTCGAGATTTATAGTCCTTACATTCGTTTCTCTGTCCGCCTGCCGCTTCCTTATCATGAGTTCCAGTGTCTTGTTTCGAGATATACAGTCCTTGTCTGGGGATTGTCCTTGCCTCCCCAATACCTCCTTAATCAATCCCCCCTTTTCTTTTCCCATGCAAATTCTTTTGCATCAGATACTTCCATTATTTACAGTAACACAACAAAGCAGGCATCTAAACAACATGCACACAAATATTCCTAACACTACTAATACGATTAGAGCAATGAATACTTGTTTCAACCATTGGAAATTGGGCAACCAGGAGGTTAACTTATTCCATAGTTCACTAAAACTCCATGAAAGATCATCTTTACTGATCTCATGTAGGATCCTTGTCTGCTTCCATATTTCTTCCAGGTCGGTAGAGATCCTTCCACTCTGATCTACATACATACAACAACTTGTGTTTATTACTGTACAGACTCCCCCTTGAGTGGCCAGTAACAAGTCTAGGGCCATCCGATTTTGGAATACTACCTGTGATAAACTAGATATCTCTTCTTGTTGAGCCTTTATAGCATCCAGAATTTTGTTTTCTAACTTCTCTATAATTGCAGAAATATTAACTATTGCCTTTTCCAATTCACTCACTCCTAACCATGGGATAAACCATCGCACAAAACTATGAAAAGGGGTGTGTCTCTCTACCAATGGATTGTTAATTTTTCATCTGATTCTCCGGATATGATTTCTCAAGTAACCTCGAGGCACTACATCATGTACTGTCATATTGGGGACTACCGCTCCAAGAGTGCAAGTTCCCTTCCAATTCTCAGGCAAGACCTTACGGGCTGTATCATTGCATAGCCAATACCACCCTTTTCCTTCTGGAACCGTCCAGCTGGTTGAATTTGTCCAGCCGCTAGTCGTACTAATATCAATTGTTCAATTACAAGATGTCTGATTTCCCACATAAGTAGTATCCGTATTTATACAATGCTGTTTTCCTATACCCTTAGGCGGGTTACACCTTTGTACACATACATAATAGGATTCTAACGGCATGAAGCTACTCACTTCTAGTTCCAAAACTGCTTAATGTTTTCGACCCCGAGATGTGTTTTCCCACAAATTAGTCCAAGATAAGTTTGCAGGCAAGGGAATCCCAATTAACGATACACCCTTATTCCCATGCTGTGGCAGATGGGTGCATACCCAACAGTTCGTCTTATTAGTTACTTGAGAAATTGTTTGTATTAAGGTCAGGTGTAAGTTCTCATCCCAAGTTGCCCACCCCAAATCCGAGAACCGCACCCCTGCAATCATTAGGATCTGGAAAACCGTAATTTTGTTGGTCCAATTGGAGTGGTGGTCCATATCCTCGCCGGGGCCTTCTTCACCCTTGAATTGTGGATCCAAGCTGCTTGCTTCTTAATCTTAATGGCGGTGTGTGTTGTCAGTAATACTTGGTATGCTCCCATCCACTTTCCTTCCATTTTTCCTGCACGGGTTGTCCTGAAAAAGTCTTTATAAAAATAAAATCCCCGAGCTTAAAGGGGTGGATTGGTTGATCCAACCCTCTAGCCCTGGTCCCTAAAACAAATGTATGTACTTTATTTAATTGTTTCTGAAGTTCAGTTATATAAGCATATAAATGTTCTGATCCTAACTGCGTTAGGTCCTCTCCACTAAATAGAAATTGCTATGGCCTTCCATATAAGATTTTGAAGGGACTCAAATTTCCTTTTATTCTAGGTTTAAATCTAATTCCAAGTAATGCTAAAGGGAGGGATTGAGGCCATGACAAATTAGCTTCTTATCCAATTTTAGCTATTTATTGTTTAATTAAATGGTTCATTTTTTCTACCTGTCCACTTGCCTGTGGTCTATAAGGAGTATGCAGTTGCCAATCTATCTTTAGAATCTTACTTATCTGTTCTACCACTTGTGCACAAAAATGTGAAACTCTATCAGAAGACATTGCTACTAGAATCCCAAAGCATGGTATTATTTCATTTAACAAGACTTTAACCACTTCTCTTGCTTTGTTTGTTCGACAGGGAAAGGCTTCAGGCCTTCCTGAAAACGTGTCAGTCAGAACCAGTAAATAATGATACCCCCCTTTTCTAGGGAGTTCTGAAAAATCAATTTGCCACTGTTGCCCCGAATAATTTCCTTTACCGATTATTCCAAATTTTATTCTATTCTTGGTATTGGGGTTATTGTGTAAGCAAATGCTACATTGTTGAGTTACTTGTTTTATCATATCGTCCCACTAATGTCGGACTCAGGCTCTTATGCGGTGTGCCAGCTCCCCAATGCGTTTTATTGTGTTCTGTAAGAACTATGGGCCATGTCAAACTAGAGGGTATTACTATGTGGTTATCTTTTAAATATACTCATCCATCTGGTTTCATTTTACCTTTCAAATCTTCAATTAATTTTAAGTCTTCTTTTGTATAATTTGGATATAGTTTGGATTTTACCGTCTGGTATCAAAGACAATGCCTTCACCTCAGTTATTTCAGCTGCCTGCTTAGCCTCTGCCAATCGATTTTCCAATTTCAAAATCGCTGTTCCCCTTTTGGTGTCCCTGACAATGCATGATAGCTACCTTTTCTGGTTGTTTTACAGCCTCTAACAATTTTAAAATTTCTTCAGCATACTTTGTGTTTTCACTGAGCGGTCAGCAATCCATGTTCTTTCCAAATTGCTCCATGAGCATGTACCACGCCGAATGTATATTTAGGATCTGTCCAAATATTTACCCTTTTTCCCGCTGCCAGTTCCAATGCTCTCGTGAGAGCAACTATCTCCGCCTTTTGAGCTGATGTTCCAGGGGGTAAAGGCTTAGACTCGATTACCTGCTGAGTAGTTGTTATAGCATATCCAGCTTTACGTTGTCTTTGCGTAACAAAACTGCTCCCATCCGTGAACCAAGTTTCTTCCGCATCTTCCATGGGCTCCTCCTTAAGGTCTGGTCGGCTGGAATACACAGTCTCTAGAGTTTCTAAACAATCGTGAATCACAGCTTGTGCCGGAGCATCACTAAGAAAAGAGGCTAGATTCACAATATGAATTATCACAATCTCCACGTCGTCCTGTTCTACCAATATTGCTTGATATTTCAAAATCATCAATTCTTGTTTAAGTTGTTTAAAGACTTTTTGTGCTTCTCCAGTCCAGACTAACTTTGACTGGTTAATCTTTATCAATTCACATAGAGGCTTTACCAATAGTCCATAATTATAAATCCAAAGGCGACACCAACCTGTCATTCCTAAAAAGCTTTGTAGCTCCTTTACCAGTTGAGGTTCTGGAGTCCGGCAAATGACTTCCTTATGTTCAGTTCCTAGTTCTCGTTGTCCTTCCGAAATGTCAAATCCCAGATAGGTCACACTTTGTTGAGCCAGCTGGACTTTCTGTCAAGAGACTTGATATCCATTTAAACCCAGAAAATTAAGACGACTTATAGTCCATTGAATCCAACTCCCTTTAGTCTCGGTAGCTATTAAGAGATCATCTACATATTGTAACAAAGCACCTTCAGTGTCCGGAGGTATCCATGTTTCGAGTTCCCTTGCTAATTGGTTTCCAAAACTAGTGGGGCTATTCTTGAATCCTTGAGGTAGTAATGTCCACGTAAGCTGCGTCTTTCTGCCTGAATCGGGATTTTCCCATTCAAAGGCGAATAGGTTTTGGCTTTCTGTGGCTAAGCCTAGGCAGAAGAAGGCATCTTTTAAATCCAGTACGGTAAACCAGACTTGACTATTCTTTAATTTAGTCAGCAAAGTATAAGGGTTTGCCACTACTGGATGTATATCCTCAGTGATTTTATTTATGGCCCTCAAATCCTGAACTAGCCTATAGCTTTTTCATCTGCCTTTTTAATTGGCAATATGGCTGAATTGTATTCTGATTCACATTCAATCAATAATCCATACTGTAAAACTTTATCAATTATCTCTTTAATTCCTTTCCTATCTTCTATCCTCAAAGGATATTACTTAACCTTAACGGGTTTCTCTCCTGGCTTTAATTTAATAATTATTAAGGTCACATTTTTAGCTCTTCCAGGGACTTCGGTAGCCCAAACTCCTGGACATACTTGATCTGTGATCTCTAAAGGTATTTCACTTTTAGGGTCAGTTTGTATTAGTGCCAAGCTTAACACATTTATTAGTTGTTCTTCTCCTGTTCTTAATTCCATTTTCCCTTTTTCAAAGACAATTTCTGCTCCTACTTGCTCTAATAAATCTCTACCTAAGAGTGCCCATGAGGAGCTAGGCATAGATAAAAATCTGTGTATGCCCCATTGTTTCCCTAACTTGTACTTCAAAGGTTCACAAAAATAAGCCTTTTCGGTTACACCTTGTCCTGGTTTCAGTTAGAACAGAATTAATTTTCTTCCTAGTAGCTGGGAGAATGCTATGTTTTGGCTTAGGATGAGAAGAGTGCTGATAACACCCCGATGTTTCAGTTGTTGCAGAGCAATGCTTATACCAAGCCAAGGACATCTCAGCTTCTTGCTCTGTCCTGCCAACAGGCAGGCTGGGGGTGCAGTAAGAGCTGGGAGGGGACAGACCCAGGACAGGTGACCCAAACTAGCCAAAGGGGTATTCCATAGCATCTGACGTCAGGCTAAACAATACATAGGGGTGGCTAGCCAGGGGGAGGGGGCCGGACTGCTCGGGGTTAGGCTGGGCATCGGTCAGCGGGTGGTGAGCAATTGCATTGTGCATCACTTGTTTGTACACATTATTACTAGTGGTACTATTATCATCATTGTATTATTATTATTATTATTATTATTATTATTATTATTATTATTATTATTATTTTGTCTTATTAAACTGTCTTTATCTCAACTCACGGGCTTCACTTTCCATTTCTCTCCCCCATCCCAGAGAGGGAGGGGGAGGGGGAGCGAACAGCTGCGTGGTGTTTAGCTGCCGGCCAGGTTAAACCACGACACACCTTTTACCCTAACATAATAATTCTGTGAAGGCATTAATGCTTGATTTAGAACTGAATACGTTGCCCCATAGCAATAAGAAATTTCACTTCCATTCCTCCCCTAGCTTCATTATAACCAGTGGAGGATCCGCTAGGGTAGATTCCCCAGGTCCCCGTTATTCCTGTTGAAATCAGGGGTTGATTACCCTAGGAAAAGGCTAGTCAATTTGTCCTCCAAAGCCAGGTCCAAACCGTTTTGTTTTATTTATTTATTTATTTATTTATTTTCATTACATTTCAGAGTTGGTCCAAAAATTCCATAGGGCTTTCTTTTAGACCTTGTTGGAAGCATATTCTCAATTCCCAATTCATCCAGGTTTTAGTATTTACTTAACCGTTCATAATTTTCAGGATGATTCGGGTCTTAGTGGGGGTCGGTCGGGGAATGCAATTGTCCACAGTTCCCTGAACGGTCCCATCAGCAATCTGAGCTCGCACATGAACTCAGGTTGTTTTAAGAGTGTACCTCTTTTCTGTTTCTGTGACAACTCTCTCGGACCGATCATGGTCCCTTTGCCCTAAAGGGCTAACACCCATGATTTTAAGATCTCTGCCTCGGGCAGAGGCAGAACTATTAACATTCCTACATCCTCTTTCCCTGCTCATTCAACTTCAAACACCTTTAACACTTTCAACAACCCTTTTAACACTTCCTTTATCTTTCTCCAGCCTGTACTTCTCTAATGCCAACATCAAAGGTTCAGTCAGGGGCCAACTTAATTCCCTACCTTTTCCCACCAAGATGCTGAAACATCAGTATACAACATTTCATCCTGTTCTGCTTCTCAAAAAACAACATTAACTGTAGCAAAATATTATAGTTTAAAGTTCCGTTTAGGGGCCACTTTTCTCCACATTCCAGCTTATAAAGCGGCCACCACTGATTACGATATTTTATCAATGTTTTCCTGTTCACACTTCCACCGGCAGATCCTCCAATATCCTTCCAGTGACTTAAAACACATCCTAACACACTTTTCTTTAAAATTTCACTGCTTGTTTGCCCCCCCAGTTTCCAGTTTACACTTTCAGAATACACACGTTACTTACAAAAGCGTATCACAAAACGTATCACTCACAAAAATACGGGCACGCAATATCTTTCAGTAGCGATGCCACAAAACTACTATTACCAGCAATATTGCCAAAATCACAGTAACAATAGTCAGAGTCAAATTCCACATGCGAGAAGTCAGAAAACCGAACTGTGTAACACCGTAACGATATCTTTCTTATAACAATGCCACGAACCTACTATTACCACCAGGAAAATAGCCAAAATCGCAGTAACAAGAACCAGAGTTAAATACCATACTCCATGAGTCAGAAAACCGAAATAGACAACACAATTCCAGATGGACCTTAAAGCGAGCTCCTTCCTTAAGGTCCCCAAACATGTACTTATGGTGCTAACCACAAAGTATATACCAAACACTGCCTCGCAGAAGATCACCTTCTGACTTACAGACAGTTCCAGATGACCGGTCTACCAGAAAACCAAACCAGAATAAAGAATATACTCACTTACAATGATGGGGTCCTTGTCTGCCTCCGCAGTGATCCGGTGAGTCAAGGAGTCCCTCCGGGAAATCCCGGGGGTACCCTAGGCAGTCCTGTTCCCAGCAGGTCCTGCAGTCCGGCAGAGAGGTTGTCCCATCTGGGTCGCCAAATTGATTCAAAGATCGAAGCCGAAATTCCTTTAAGTGGTATATTCTTTATTGCAGCGCTGGATGCACGGGGGATCTCTCCACCTATCGTGCATACCCAAAGCAGAAAGCAGTCTTGAATTTATACAATCAATCTATCAATATTCTACAAGCACCTATACATATGCATTACCTATCCCCGCCTTCCCTCGCTTCTCATGCTAATTAGCCTTTTGGCACCTTGCGCCTGCGCAGAGCCTTCCAAGAATTGTGGGCAGGGGTCTTTGGGACGTGGGCAGGGGTCTTTGGGAGGAAGACCCCGAGTCTTCCTCACAGCGTACTTTTCACCTTTGGTCAGGAATCTGCTGAATTGGCATGTTTCTTAATTGCAAGAGCTGGTTGTTGCCAATTCTCCCGTTTGTTGTATCTTTATAATGAATTCCAATGTCCAGTTTCAAGAGTTATAGTCCTTACATTCGTTTCTCTGTCCGCCTGCCGCTTCCTTATCATGAGTTCCAGTGTCTTGTTTCGAGATATACAGTCCTTGTCTGGGGATTGTCCTTGCCTCCCCAATACCTCCTTAATCAGCCTGCACACAATTATCTGAGAATGAAAGCTGCTTTCCAGTAATTCAGAAAGCCAAGTTACGTCTCAGCCTTGAGCATCTCGGGCTTTTGGGCCTGTCTGTAACATTTGGCACCAGCACTAATACTTTTTTTGGCATATGTTTAGCGTTTGGGGCCTGTGTCTGGGATTTGGGCCCTGTCTCGAACCACTGGGGCTTTGTCCTGGGTTTTGGAGCCTGCCTCTAGAGTTCAGGGCCTGTGATTAGGCTTTTGGGGTCTGTGTCTGGGGGCCGGTATCTGGGGGCAAGGGGGGAGCTGCTTGTAGACCCTAGGGGCCAGCATTGAGGGGGTTGGGAGCTGACTCTACACCTTTGGGGACTGCTTCTGGGGGCGGGGGGGGGGGTGAGGCCTGCATCTGGGGGAGGGGTGGGAGCTCGTTGTATTCCTTTGGAGCCTGTGTCGGGGGGCGGGGGGGGGGGAAGGGGAGGGTTGGTTGGGAGGTGCTTGTACACTGTTGGAGCCTGGGTTGAGGGAGGAGGTTTGGAGCTGCTTCTACACCTTTGGGCCTGGCATCGGGGGTAGGGGGTTGGGTGCTGGTTGTAGGGGCCTGTGTTTGGGGGGGGGGGCTTGGGACCTGCGTCTGGGGGAGGGGTGGGAGCTGCTTGTACACCTTTGGGGCCTGCATCTGTGGGGGGTCAGGGCCTGTGTCTAGCGGGCTGGGAACTGCTTGTACAATGTAGGAATCTGTGTCTGCAGGGTGGCTGGGAGCTGTTTGTACAACTTTGGGGCCAGCATCTGGGGGTGGCTGGGAGCTGCCTGTACACTGTAGGGGCCTGTGTTTGTGGGGGCCTTGGGGGCCTCCCTCAGGGGGGGGGGGGGGGAGGGTTGGGAGCTGCTTGTATAGGGTAGGGGGCCTGCCTGGCAGGGGTTGGGAGCTGCTTGTAGAATTTGGGTCGCTGTGTCTGGGGGGGGGGGGTTGGGGCCTGTGTCTCAGGGGTGTTGGGAACTGGTTGTACACCTTTGGGTCCTGTCTCAGGGGGGGAGCTACTTGTACCCTTACCATAAGCCGTACTCTAACACATACTTCTACCAGTACCCTTACCCTTACCGTAACCCTTACCTTTACCCTTACTCTTACCCTTACCAAAGCATTACCCTTACCCTTAACGTAAGCCTAAACCTTAACCTTATCCTTACACTTACACTTACCATAAACCTTACCCTTTCTGCTACACTTACCCTTAGCCTAAATCTAAACCTTACACTTACCCTAACCCTAACACTTACCCTTACCATTACCCATATACTTACTCTTACCCTAACCCTAAATCTTACTCAAACACTTACCCTGACCCTTACATTAACCCTAAACCCTACCCTAAAACTTACACTTACTCTTAACCTTAACCTTACGCTTAACCTTAACCTACTACTTACCCTTTCTTATCCATCACCATACACCTAAAATTAACCCTAACCATTACCCTAACACTTACCTTTACCCTAACCCAAACCCTAATCCTAACTCTAAACCTTACCCTGACTTGTACACTTATCCTTATCCTTACACTTACCCTAACACTTACCCTTACACTTATCCTTATACATATAACTTACCCTTACCCTAAAACTTAACCTTAACCTAACTCTAACCCTAAACCTTACCTTAACCCTTACCCTGACCCTTACATTAACCCTTACCCTTACCCTAAAACTTACACTTACTCTTAACCTTAACCTTACCCTTAACCTTAACCTAATACTTACCCTTCCGTTTCCCTCACCCTAACCCTAAAATTAACCCTAACGATTACCCTAACACCTACCCTTACCCTAACCCTTACTCTAACCCTTACAATGACCCGTACCCTTACACATACACTTACACTTACTCTTACCCTAAACCTTACCCTTACCATAAGCCATATTCTAACAAATTCTACCCGTACCCTTACCCTTACCGTAATCCTTACCCTTTATGTTACCCTAAACCTTACCCTTACCCTAACACTTACCCTTATCGTAAACCTTACCCTTTCTGCTACATTTACCATTAGCCTAAATCTAAACCTTACACTTACCCTTACCTTAACCCAATACTTACCCTTACGTTTCCCTCACCCTAACCCTAAAATTAACCCTAACCATTATTCTAACACTTACCCTTACCCTAACCCTAACCCTTACTCTAACCCTTACCCTGACCCATACCCTTACACTCACCCTTACATTACCCTAACTCTTACCCATACCATAACCCATACCCTAACACATATTTGTACCCTTAACCTTACCGTTACCCTTACGCTTACTCTATCCGTTACCCTTACGCTTACCCTTAACATAAACCTTACCATTAATCTTACCCTTACGCTAACCCTTACCCTTACCCTATCCCTTACACTTATCCTTATCCATACCCTTAACCTTACCCCAACCCTTACCCTTAAGCTGAACCTAACCCTAAACCTTACCCCAAACCTTTCCCTGAACCTTACATTAACCATAACCCTTAACCTAAACCTTACACTTACTCTTAACCTTAACCTTACCCTTAACCTTAAGCTAGTACTTAACCTTACATTTTTCTCACCCTAATCCTAAAATTAACCCTAACCATTACCCTAACACTTAACCGTTACACTTACCCTTATTCTATCCGTTACTCTTACACTTTCCCTTAACATAAACCTTACCCTTTACCTTACCCTTACCATAAGCCATACATCAACACTTACATGTACACTTACGCTTTCACTTATCCTAGTAATTACTCGTACAATTACTCTTAACCTAACCATAAACATTAAGGATAAGCTTAAGGGTCACCCTTAAGGTTAACGTTATCCTAACACTTACACTTAAGTTCAGGGTAAGGGTTAGAGTAAGGGTAAGTGTTAGGGTAATGGTTAGGCTAATTTTAGGTTTAGGGTGAGGGAAACGGAAGGGTAAGTATTAGGTTAAGTTTAAGGATAAGGTTAAGAGTTATGGTAAGGGTTAGGTTTAATGTAAGGGTAAGGGTTTGGGAAATGTTTAGGATAAGGGTAAGAGAAGGGATAATGGTAAGGGTAAGGATGATGTTTAGTGTAAGGGTTAGATTTAGTTAAGGGTAAGGGTTAGTGTAAGTTTAAGAGTAAGGGTAAGTGTAAGGGTATGTGTAAAAGTACGGGTCATTGTAAGGGTTAGAGTAAGGGTTAGGGTAAGGGTAAGTGTTAGGGTAATGGTTAGGGTTAATTTTAGGGTTAGGGTGAGGGAAACGTAAGAGTAAGTATTAGATTACAGCTAAGGTTAAGGTTAAGAGTAAGTGTAAGGTTTTATTGTAAGGATTAGGGTTAATGTAAGGGTCAAGGTAAGGGTTGGGGTAAAGGTTTAGGTAAAGGGTAAAAATATGTATATTGTAAGGGTGAGGCGTTAGGGTAATGGTTAGATTTTAGTTAGATTTAGGTAAGGGTGAGGGTTCGGGTAAGGTTTAGAATTAGGCAAAGGGTAAGTGTAGCAGAAAGGGTAAGGTTTAGGATAAGGGTAAGTGTTAGGATAAGGGTAAGGTTTAGGGTTAGCTTAATAGTAAGGTTAAGGGTAATTGTACGAGTAATTGCTAGGATAAGTGCAAGCGTAAGTGTACATGTAAGTGTTGTTGTATGGCTTATGGTAAGGGTAAGGTCAAGGGTAAGGTTTATGTTAAGGGTAAGCGTAAGGGTAACGGATAGAGTAAGGGTAAGGGTAAGGTTAAGGGTAACGGTAAGGTTAAGGGTACAAATATGTGTTAGGGTATGGGTAAGAATTAGGGTAAGTATAAGGGTAAGGGTAAGGGTAAGGGTACAGGTCAGGGTAAGGGTTAGAGTAAGGGTTAGGGTTAGGGTAAGGTTAAATGTTAGGGTAATGGTTAGGGTTAGTTTTAGGGTTAAAGTCAGGAAAACGTATGCGTAAGTATTAGGTGAATGTTAAGGGTAAGGTTAAGGTTAAGATTAAGTGTAAGTTTTAGGGTAAGGGTTAGGGTTAATGTAAGGGTCAGGGTAAGGGTTGGGGTAAGGTTTAGGGTAAGGGTTAGGTTAAGGATAAATGTTAGGGTAAGGGTAAGGTTAATGGTAACCGTAAGTGTAAAGGTAAGGGTTATGGTAAGGGTAAGAATAAGGGTATGGGTAATGGTAAGGGTGAGGGTTAGGCTAAGGGTAAGTGTAAGGTTTAGATTTCGGCTAAGGGTAAGTGTAGCAGAAAGGGTAAGCTTTAAAGTAAGGTTTAAGGTTTAGGCTTAGGTTAAGGGTAAGGGTAAGGGTACGGGTCAGGGTAAGGGTTAGAGTAAGGGTTTGAGTATGGGTAAGGGTAAGGGTTAGGATAAGTGTAAGGGTGCAAGCAAGGATTAGGGCAAGAGTAAGTGTAAGGGTAATAGAAAGGGTTAGGGTAAGTGTAAGGGTAAGGGAATGTGTTAGGATATGTTTTAGGGGAAGCAGAAGGGTAAGGGTTAGGTTAAGTGTAAGGGGAAGGGGAAGGTAAGGGGAAGGGTTGGAGTAAGGTATAGGGTAAGGGTAAGGTTATGGTTAAAGGAAAGAGTAAGGGTAAGGAAAAAGTAAAGGTAAGGATTTGGGTAATGGTAAGGGTGAGAAGGTTTAGGGTAAGGGTTACGGTAAGGGTTAGGTAACGCAGTGTACAACCTGGGACGTCACACGCAGAGCTGCCTCTGGCAAGGTGAGTGAGGAACAGATGTAGCAGTTGTGTTGTAGGTCTCACTGTTCCTCTAAGCATCCCCTCTTTGTCTTTTAGAGGTGTTGTAGCTGTTTGAAGAGGGTAGATTGAAGCATCTGCCTCGGGGGCTGGTAAGCAGCAGAGGTAAGGGAGCAGATGAGAGTAACTTACCTAGTTGTGCTGTGTCTTTGGATGCTGCATCGGCCTATGCGTTTCTTTTTCTTTCACAGGTGTCTCGCACAGGCTCAAAGGAGCAAACTGCACTCTGAAGAGCTGTGTAAGAAGAGGGGCTGGTCATGAGCTGGGTTGGAGCAGAACGACCAAGTAGCACAAGGTGACTATGAAAGGTGTCCGTCTTGCTTTGCAGGTGCCATGGCAGGCTCTCCACAGAAGTGGATAAGGATATGAGATAAGGCCAGAGAGCGACAAGGAGCGGCACGTGCAGGGATGGTTTTGAAGCGCTGCGGTGGCTTACTCTTCTGTTCATCAGGTGCCACAGGCAAGGTGGGTTGTAACATCAGTCGTTATATTTGCATGAAAGCAGTTCACTTGAATGCCACAGTGCATCTGAGTAGGGTGTTCTAGCAGAACAAGCTTGTCTGGCACAGCGGTGCCTGATGGCAGTGTGTTTCCTCAGGTGAAGAGGTGCCTGAAGCCCCATCCTATCTAGCCTGCAAACAATTATCTGAGAATGAAAGCTGCTTTCCAGTAATTCAGAAAGCCAAGTTACGTCTCAGCCTTGAGCATCTCGGGCTTTTGGGCCTGTCTGTAACATTTGGCACCAGCACTAATACTTTTTTTGGCATATGTTTAGCGTTTGGGGCCTGTGTCTGGGATTTGGGCCCTGTCTCGAACCACTGGGGCTTTGTCCTGGGTTTTGGAGCCTGCCTCTAGAGTTCAGGGCCTGTGATTAGGCTTTTGGGGTCTGTGTCTGGGGGCCGGTATCTGGGGGCAAGGGGGGAGCTGCTTGTAGACCCTTGGGGCCGGCATTGAGGGGGTTGGGAGCTGACTCTACACCTTTGGGGACTGCTTCTGGGGGCGGGGGGGGGTTGAGACCAGCATCTGGGGGAGGGGTGGGAGCTCTTTGTATTCCTTTGGAGCCTGTGTCGGGGGGCGGGGGGGGGGGGGAAGGGGAGGGTTGGTTGGGAGGTGCTTGTACACTGTTGGAGCCTGGGTTTGATTAAGGAGGTATTGGGGAGGTATTGGGGAGGCAAGGACAATCCCCAGACATGGACCGTATATCTCGAAACAAGACACTGAAACTCATGATAAGGAAGCGGCAGACGGACAGAGAAACAAACGTAAGGACTATAAATCTCAAAACTGGACATTGGAATTCATTATAAAGATACAAAAAACGGAAGAATTGGCAACAACCAGCTCTCGCAATTAAGAAACATGCCAATTCAGCAGATTCCTGACCAAAGGTGAAAAGTACACTGTGAGGAAGACTCGGGGTCTTCCTCCCAAAGACCCCTGCCCACGTCCCAAAGACCCCTGCCCACAATTCTTGGAAGGCTCTACGCAGGCGCAAGGTGCCAAAAGGCTAATTAGCATGAGAAGCGAGGGAAGGCGGGGATAGGTAATGCATATGTATAGGTGCTTGTAAAATATTGATAGATTGATTGTATAAATTCAAGACTGCTTTCCGCTTTAGGTATGCACGATAGGTGGAGAGATCCCCCGTGCATCCAGCGCTGCAATAAAGAATATACCACTTAAAGGAATTTCAGCTTCGATCTTTGAATCAATCTGGCACCCCAGATGGGACGACCTCTCTGCCGGACCGCAGGACCCGCTGGGGACAGGACTCCCTAGGGTACCCCCAGGATTTCCCGGAGGGACTCCTCGACTCACCGGATCACTGCGGAGGCAGACAAGGACCCCATCATTGTAAGTGAGTATATTCTCTATTCTGGTTTGGTTTTCTGGTAGACCGGTCATCTGGAACTGTCTGTAAGTCAGAAGGTGATCTTCTGCGAGGCAGTGTTTGGTATATACTTTGTGGTAAGCACCATAAGTATATTTGGGGACCTTAAGGAAGGAGCTCGCTTTAAGGTCCATCTGGAATTGTGTTGTCTATTTCAGTTTTCTGACTCATGGAGTATGGTATTTAACTCTGGTTCTTGTTACTGCGATTTTGGCTATTTTCCTGGTGGTAATAGTAGGTTCGTGGCATTGTTGTAAGAGAGATATCGTTACGGTGTTACACAGTTCGGTTTTCTGACTTACCGCATGTGGAATTTGACTCTGACTATTGTTACTGTGATTTTGGCAATATTGCTGGTAATAGTAGCTTTGTGACATCGCTACTGAAAGATATTGCGTGCCCGTATTTTTGTGAGTGATACATTTTGTGATACGCTTTTGTAAGTAACGTGTGTATTCTGAAAGTGTAAACTGGAAACTGGGGGGGCAAACAAGCAGTGAAATTTTAAAGAAAAGTGTGTTAGGTTGTGTTTTAAGTCACTGGAAGGATATTGGAGGATCTGCCGGTGGAAGTGTGAACAGGAAAACATTGATAAAATATCGTAATTAGTGGTGGCCGCTTTATAAGCTGGAATGTGGAGAAAAGTGGCCCCTAAATGGAACTTTAAACTATAATATTTTGCTACAGTTAATGTTGTTTTTTGAGAAGCAGAACAGGATGAAATGTTGTATACTGATGTTTCAGCATCTTGGTGGGAAAAGGTAGGGAATTAAGTTGGCCCCTGACTGAGCCTTTGATGATGGCATTAGAGAAGTACAGGCTGGAGAAAGATAAAGGAAGTGTTAAAAGGGTTGTTGAAAGTGTTAAAGGTGTTTGAAGTTGAATGAGCAGGGAAAGAGGATGTAGGAATGTTAATAGTTCTGCCTCTGCCCGAGGCAAAGATCTTAAAATCAGGGGTGTTAGCCCTTTAGGGCAAAGGGACCATGATGGGTCCGAGAGAGTTGTCACAGAAACAGAAAACCAGTTAACTCTTAAAACAACCTGAGTTCATGTGCGAGCTCAGATTGCCGATGGGACCGCTCAGGGAACTGTGGACAATTGCATTCCCCTGACCGACCCCCACTAAGACCCAAATCATCCTGAAAATTATGAACGGTTATGTAAATACTAAAACCTGGATGAATTGGGAATTGAGAATATGCTTCCAACAAGGTCTAAAAGAAACCCTTATGGAATTTTTAGACCAACTCTGAAATGTAATGAAAATAAATAAAAAAATAAATAAATCAAAACGGTTTGGATCTGGCTTCGGAGGACAAATTGACTAGCCTTTTCCTAGGGTAATTGACCCCTGATTTCAACAGGAATAATGGGGACCTGGGGAATCTACCCTAGCGGATCCTCCACTGGTTATAATGAAGCTAGGGGAGGAATGGAAGTGAAATTACTTATTGATATGGGGCAACGTATTCAGTTCTAAATCAAGCATTAATGCCTTCACAGAATTATTATGTTAGGGTAAAAGGTGTGTCGTGGTTTAACCCGGCCGGCAGCTAAACACCACGCAGCCGTTCGCTCACCCTCCCCCTCCCTCTCTGGGATGGGGGAGAGAAATGGAAAGTGAAGCCCGTGAGTTGAGATAAAGACAGTTTAATAAGACAAAATAATAATAATAATAATAATAATAATAATAATAATAATAATAATAATAATAATAATACAATGATGATAATAGTACCACTAGTAATAATGTGTACAAACAAGTGATGCACAATGCAATTGCTCACCACCCGCTGACCGATGCCCAGCCTAACCCCGAGCAGTCCGGCCCCCTCCCCCCGGCTAGCCACCCCTATGTATTGTTTAGCCTGACGTCAGATGCTATGGAATACCCCTTTAGCTAGTTTGGGTCACCTGTCCTGGGTCTGTCCCCTCCCAGCTCTTGCTGCACCCCCAGCCTGCCTGTTGGCAGGACAGAGCAAGAAGCTGAGATGTCCTTGGCTTGGTATAAGCACTGCTCTGCAACAATTGAAACATCAGGGTGTTATCAGCACTCTTCTCATCCTAAGCCAAAACATAGCATTCTCCCAGCTACTAGGAAGAAAATTAACTCTGTTCTAACTGAAACCAGGACAAGGTGTAACCGAAAAGGCTTATTTTTGTGATCCTTTGAAGTACAAGTTAGGGAAACAATGGGGCATACACAGATTTTTATCTATGCCTAACTCCTCATGGGTACTCTTAGGTAGAGATTTATTAGAGCAAGTAGGAGCAGAAATTGTCTTTGAAAAAGGGAAAATGGAATTAAGAATAGGAGAAAAACAACTAATAAATGTGTTAAGCTTGGCACTAATACAAACTGACCCTAAAAGTGAAATACCTTTAGAGATCACAGATCAAGTATGTCCAGGAGTTTAGGCTACTGAAACCCCTGAAAGAGCTAAAAATGTGACCTTAATAATTATTAAATTAAAGCCAGGACAGAAACCCGTTAAGGTTAAGTAATATCCTTTGAGGATAGAAGATAGGAAAGGAATTAAAGAGATAATTAATAAATTTTTACAGTATGGATTATTGATTGAATGCGAATCAGAATACAATACACCCATATTGCCAATTAAAAAGGCAGATGAAAAAGCTATAGGCTAGTTCAGGATTTGAGAGCCATAAATAAAATCACTGAGGATATACATCCAGTAGTGGCAAACCCTTATACTTTGCTGACTAAATTAAAGAATAGTCAAGTCTGGTTTACCGTACTGGATTTAAAAGACGCCTTCTTCTGCCTAGGCTTAGCCACAGAAAGCCAAAACCTATTCGCCTTTGAATGGGAAAATCCCGATTCAGGCAGAAAGACGCAGCTTACGTGGACATTACTACCTCAAGGATTCAAGAATAGCCCCACTATTTTTGGAAACCAATTAGCAAGGAAACTCGAAACATGGATACCTCCGGACACTGAAGGTGCTTTGTTACAATATGTAGATGATCTCTTAATAGCTACCGAGACTAAAGGGAGTTGGATTCAATGGACTATAAGTCGTCTTAATTTTCTGGGTTTAAATGGATATCAAGTCTCTTGACAGAAAGTCCAGCTGGCTCAACAAAGTGTGACCTATCTGGGATTTGAAATTTCAGAAGGACAACGAGAACTAGGAACTGAACATAAGGAAGTCATTTGCCGGACTCCAGAACCTCAAATGGTAAAGGAGCTACAAAGCTTTTTAGGAATGACAGGTTGGTGTCGCCTTTGGATTTATAATTATGGACTGTTGGTAAAGCCTCTATGTGAATTGATAAAGATTAACCAGTCAAAGTTAGTCTGGACTGGAGAAGCACAAAAAGTCTTTAAACAACTTAAACAAGAATTGATGATTTTGAAATATCAAGCAATATTGGTAGAACAGGACGACGTGGAAATTGTGATAACTAATATTGTGAATCTAGCCTCTTTTCTTAGTGATGCTCCGACACAACCTGTGATTCACGATTGTTTAGAAACTCTAGAGACTGTGTATTGCAGCCGACCAGACCTTAAGGAGGAGCCCATGGAAGATGCGGAAGAAACTTGGTTCACGGATGGGAGCAGTTTTGTTACACAAGGACAACGTAAAGCTGGATATGCTATAACAACTACTCAGCAGGTAATCGAGTCTAAGCCTTTACCCCCTGGAACATCAGCTCAAAAGACGGAGATAGTTGTTCTCACGAGAGCATTGGAACTGGCAGCGGGAAAAAGGGTAAATATTTGGACAGATTCTAAATATACATTCGGCGTGGTACATGCTCATGGAGCAATTTGGAAAGAACATGGATTGCTGACCGCTCAGTGAAAACACAAAGTATGCTGAAGAAATTTTAAAATTGTTAGAGGCTGTAAAACAACCAGAAAAGGTAGCTATCATGCATTGTCAGGGACACCAAAAGGGGAACACCGATTTTGAAATTGGAAATCGATTGGCAGAGGCTAAGCAGGCAGCTGAAATAACTGAGGTGAAGGCATTGTCTTTGATACCAGACGGTAAAATCCAAACTATATCCAAATTATACAAAAGAAGACTTAAAATTAATTGAAGATTTGAAAGGTAAAATGAAACCAGATGGATGAGTATATTTAAAAGATAACCACATAGTAATACCCTCTAGTTTGACATGGCCCATAGTTCTTACAGAACACAATAAAACGCATTGGGGAGCTGGCACACCGCATAAGAGCCTGAGTCAGACATTAGTGGGACGATATGATAAAACAAGTAACTCAACAATGTAGCATTTGCTTACACAATAACCCCAATACCAAGAATAGAATAAAATTTGGAATAATCGGTAAAGGAAATTATTCGGGGCAACAGTGGCAAATTGATTTTTCAGAACTCCCTAGAAAAGGGGGGTATCATTATTTACTGGTTCTGACTGACACGTTTTCAGGAAGGCCTGAAGCCTTTCCCTGTCGAACAAACAAAGCAAGAGAAGTGGTTAAAGTCTTGTTAAATGAAATAATACCATGCTTTGGGATTCTAGTAGCAATGTCTTCTGATAGAGTTTTCACATTTTTGTGCACAAGTGGTAGACCAGATAAGTAAGATTCTAAAGATAGATTGGCAACTGCATACTCCTTATAGACCACAGGCAAGTGGACAGGTAGAAAAAATGAACCATTTAATTAAACAATAAATAGCTAAAATTGGATAAGAAGCTAATTTGTCATGGCCTCAATCCCTCCCTTTAGCATTACTTGGAATTAGAGTTAAACCTAGAATAAAAGGGAATTTGAGTCCCTTCAAAATCTTATATGGAAGGCCATAGCAATTTCTATTTAGTGGAGAGGACCTAATGCAGTTAGGATCAGAATATTTATATGCTTATATAACTGAACTTCAGAAACAATTAAATAAAGTACATACATTTGTTTTAGGGACCAGGGCTAGAGGGTTGGATCAACCAATCCACCCCTTTAAGCTCGGGGATTATATATATATAAAGACTTTTTCAGGACAACCCGTGCAGGAAAAATGGAAGGAAAGTGGATGGGAGCATACCAAGTATTACTGACAACACACACCGCCATTAAGATTAAGAAGCAAGCAGCTTGGATCCACAATTCAAGGGTGAAGAAGGTCCCGGTGAGGATATAGACCACCACTCCAATTGGACCAACAAAATTACGGTTTTCCAGATCCTAATGATTGCAGGGGTGCGGTTCTCGGATTCGGGGTGGGCAACTTGGGATGAGAACTTACACCTGACCTTAATACAAACAATTTCTCAAGTAACTAATAAGACGAACTGTTGGGTATGCACCCATCTGCCACAGCATGGGAATAAGGGTGTATCGTTAATCGGGATTCCGTTGCCTGCAAACTTATCTTGGACTAATTTGTGGGAAAACACATCTTGGGGTCGAAAATATTAAGCAGTTTTGGAACTAGAAGTGAGTAGCTTCATGCCGTTAGAATCCTATTATGTATGTGTACAAAGGTGTAACCCGCGTAAGGGTATAGGAAAACAGCATTGTATAAATACGGATACTACTTATGTGGGAAATCAGACATCTTGTAATTGAACAATTGATATTAGTACGACTATTCAACCAGCTGGACGGTTCCAGAAGGAAAAGGGTGGTATTGGCTATGCAATGATACAGCCCGTAAGGTCTTGCCTGAGAATTGGAAGGGAACTTGCACTCTTGGAGCGGTAGTCCCCAATATGACAGTACATGATGTAGTGCCTCGAGGTTACTTGAGAAATCATATCCGGAGAATCAGATGAAAAATTAACAATACAATGGTAGAGAGACACACCCCTTTTCATAGTTTTGTGTGATGGTTTATCACATGGTTAGGAGTGAGTGAATTGGAAAAGGCAATAGTTAATATTTCTGCAATTATAGAGAAGTTAGAAAACAAAATTCTGGATGCTATAAAGGCTCAACAAGAAGAGATATCTAGTTTATCACAGGTAGTATTACAAAAGCGGATGACCCTAGACTTGTTACTGGCCACTCAAGGGGGAGTCTGTACAGTAATAAACACAAGTTGTTGTATGTATGTAGATCAGAGTGGAAGGATCTCTACCGACCTGGAAGAAATATGGAAGCAGACAAGGGTCCTACATGAGATCAGTAAAGATGATCTTTCATGGAGTTTTAGTGAACTATGGAATAAGTTAACCTCCTGGTTGCCCAATTTCCAATGGTTGAAACAAGTGTTCATTGCTCTAATCGCATTAGTAGTATTAGGAATATTTGTGTGCATGTTGTTTAGATGCCTGCTTTGTTGTGTTACTGTAAATAATGAAAGTATCTGATGCAAAAGAATTTGCATGGGAAAAGAAAAGGGGGGATTGATTAAGGAGGTATTGGGGAGGTATTGGGGAGGCAAGGACAATCCCCAGACATGGACCGTATATCTCGAAACAAGACACTGAAACTCATGATAAGGAAGCGGCAGACGGACAGAGAAACAAACGTAAGGACTATAACTCTCGAAACTGGACATTGGAATTCATTATAAAGATACAACAAACGGGAGAATTGGCAACAACCAGCTCTCGCAATTAAGAAACATGCCAATTCAGCAGATTCCTGACCAAAGGTGAAAAGTACACTGTGAGGCAGACTCGGGGTCTTCCTCCCAAAGACCCCTGCCCACGTCCCAAAGACCCCTGCCCACAATTCTTGGAAGGCTCTACGCAGGCGCAAGGTGCCAAAAGGCTAATTAGCATGAGAAGCGAGGGAAGGCGGGGATAGGTAATGCATATGTATAGGTGCTTGTAGAATATTGATAGATTGATTGTATAAATTCAAGACTGCTTTCCGCTTTGGGTATGCACGATAGGTGGAGAGATCCCCCGTGCATCCAGCGCTGCAGTAAAGAATATACCACTTAAAGGAATTTCGGTTGATCTTTGAATCAGGTTGAGGGAGGAGGTTTGGAGCTGCTTCTACACCTTTGGGCCTGGCATCGGGGGTAGGGTTTGGGTGCTGGTTGTAGGGGCCTGTGTTTGGGGGGGGGGGCTTGGGACCTGCGTCTGGGGGAGGGGTGGGAGCTGCTTGTACACCTTTGGGGCCTGCATGTGTGGGGGGTCAGGGCCTGTGTCTAGCGGGCTGGGAACTGCTTGTACAATGTAGGAATCTGTTTCTGCAGGGTGGCTGGGAGCTGTTTGTACAACTTTGGGGCCAGCATCTGGGGGTGGCTGGGAGCTGCCTGTACACTGTAGGGGCCTGTGTTTGTGGGGGCCTTGGGGGCCTCCCTCGGGGCGGGGGGGAGGGTTGGGAGCTGCTTGTATAGGGTAGGGGGCCTGCCTGGCAGGGTTTGGGAGCTGCTTGTAGAATTTGGGTCGCTGTGTCTGGGGGGGGGGTTGGGGCCTGTGTCTCAGGGGTGTTGGGAACTGGTTGTACACCTTTGGGTCCTGTCTCAGGGGGGGAGCTACTTGTACACTTTTGGGGTCTGTATTTGAGGGGGGTTGGGAGCTGCTTGTGCACTTTTGGACCTATGTTTAGGCTGGTTGGGAGTTGCTCATGCATTCTAGGTGCCTCCCTTTTGAGAAGGGTTGGGGCCTGCATCTGTGGGTGGTTGGGAGCTGCTTGTACACTATAGGGGCCATGGTCTTGGAGGGGGGTCTGGGCTGTTTATACACCTCTGTGGCCTGTGTTTGGGGGGGGGGGGGGGTGGGCCTGTGCCTGGGGAAGTTGGGAGCTGTTTGTTCACTCTAGGAGCCTCCATTTGGGGGTCTTTGGGGCCTCCCTTTGAGGGGGAGGGAGTTGGGAGTTGGTTGTACACCTCCGCATCCCGTGTCTTGGGGGGGGTGGGGGGAGTGGGACCGGTCTCTGAAGGGGCGGGTTGTGAGCTGCTTGTACACCTGTGTCGGGGGGGAGGGTAGGGGGGTTGGCGGGGGGCGGGTCCGGGTCTTGGGCCAGTGTCTGGGTGGAGTCCAGTTCTTGGGAGGGGGTGGTGGGGTAGGAGCTGCTTGTGGGCAGTTGGGGTCTGCATCTGGGTGTGGTTGGTGCCTGCTTCTGTTGGCAGTTTGGGGCCTGCTTGTAGACTTGTGCAGCCTGGGTTTGGGGGCTTTTCTGTAACGTTTGGGGCCTGCATTTTTGCTTTGGGATGCATCTTGAGCTTTTGAGGCCTAGCAGTAGCATTTGGGGCCTGCATCTGGGGCTTTTCTGTAGCATTTTGGTTGCGTATTTGTGATTTGGGGCCTGTATCGTGGGTTTTGCCTTTTTTGTAGTTTCCATCTTTGTGTGTGTGTGTTTCGTTGTTGGTTGTCTGGGGTTAGGGGCAGTTTGGGGTTTGGATTAAGGTCAGTGTCATTAGCGTTAGGGGGTTGATAATAAGGGTTAGGGTTGTGGTTAGAGTTGTTAGGTTTAAGGGGAATAAGGATTTCAGGGTAAGGGGATCAAGGTTGTGGGAATAAAAATGTTGTTTTTGCGCAGTTACATCCTGTAGAGGGAAGGAAGGTGGTATTGAGATATGCTTGCAGTGATAAGACAGCTTAACAGTGTGAAATGAGTTCATCTGATTCGTGTCAATATGGAACAATGCTAGGGCCGCATGATATGATGAAAAGTCTGAGAAAACCAGAGTGGTTAATATATATAGTTCTTGAATCTTGCAAAGGAATGGTCCATCAATTCGGGTCAATAGGGGATAAGAGAACAAAGGGGTTTCAGAATAACTGCTAACTATTACAACTGTTGCATGGGACACTATGCAAGTGTCTGCCATCCAGCCAAGATGGACAAAGGAGATGGACAAGAGAAAAGCCTGGGAGGAAGACTACGAGCCTTCAGTACGAGCGGCCCCCAGAGGGACCACCGGAGACTGATAACGCCTGCACCAGTGGGAGGGTTTGGATTCTGGGAACTAATTAGAATAACCCTGCCTTTTGTAGAAGTAGTAATGAATATGTATTAGCCTAGCAGCATAAAAACCAGCCGCCTGATGTAACTTGTGTGCGTCTTGGTGGAGCAGAGACTCCTGGCTCACCCAGCGCTGCTTGCTTACCTCTATTCAATTAATAAATTGTAAATTTCAATTGCAATCCTATTTGGGACCCAGTCATTTATTACAAGCGGGCGCTCGTCCGGGAGGGCTTTGGTTCCTGATTTCTGGTTTGATCTAGGAGAGGCACCCCCACCATTTGGTGGCTGCTGTTTGAGTCAGGTCGGAACTAATGGCATCTTGAACCTGAATAAAGGTAAGCAAAGTTTCTGATTCTTTTTTTCAGCTCCCTTGCCAGCTGCAGCACTATATTTTGCCCATAATTGTGTGTGTGAAGATCCGAACGAAGATGACGGAGTCGTAAGCATTTAAAGCGTATACCGTTCGGTTGGGTGGGGTTCGGTTGCCTGTGTGTGTAAGAGTGTGACTGAGATGGAACTTAGTTCCGAAGCGATTGTGGAAGTCTTCTAACCGCGGTTCCAATCTCCCGCGAGGGACTTGGCCGGTGAAGGACCGAAGGGATTCCTATAGGATTTGTGGGTGTGTGATAGGTCCTCGACCCCCTGCAAGACACTCTTACTAAGGTAACCAAGGGCTGTGGGAATTGCCAGAGTAAAATTCCTAGATGGGTCAGACAAAATCAAAGACCAGAGACCAGAAGAAAGGGAGCAAATTACCAGTCATACCACCAGAAAGTCCATTAGGAATAACGATTCGAAATTGGAATGATAGGGACCCCAGAAAAGGAAAAAGTAAATTAAAAATGGTCCAGTATTGTGTGACAGAATGGCCAAAGGAGCCTTTAAGACTACATGTCTTTTGGCCTGTTTTTGGATCCTTCGAAGACTGGATTTGCCAGGCCTTAAATATCCATGTTAATTCAAAGGAAGCTTTTAGCCAGGAAGAAAGTGATTATGCAGGATTATGGATCAGGAGGACTTCACGTCCTTTTCCAGCCTCAATATTTACACTAAAAGCAGGTAAGAAATTTGAAGAACAAGAAGAACATGAAAAAGAAAAAGAAGATAAACGTGAGCCGTTGGATAAGCTACCACCTCCATATCCTAACAATCCACTCCCGGCAGCTCCCCCTCTGGTGGCTGTGGTATCGCCACCAGTACCACCGTTGCCCCAGCTTCCACCACCAACAGCACCAGAATTAGACCGGCCTCCGGCCGCATGCAGGAGAAGCAGGACGGACGTATCTGAGAGGGCTTCTCTATATCCCTTAAGGGAGGTAACTGGTGTATAACTGGTGCGCGTCTTGGTGGAGCAGAGACTCCCGGCGTACCCAGCACTGTTTGCTTACCTCTATTCATTCAGTGAATTGTAAACTTTGATTGTAATCCTATTTGGGACTTTTATTTATTATAACAGACAAGCTTGTAAAACGCAGACAACCAGAATCCTTACAGCAATTAGGTGGAAATCACGGCGTAAGAAACATTACCACCTCAAAGAGTAAAAACCTCAAAAGAAATGTGACTTGTAACAGGCCAGCAGCTGTGTATTTTCTGTGAAGCACCAGCTAGATTATGAACCTTGAATAGCACAGTTAAAGGGGAAACAGGGGAGGGTCGGGAGGGTCCCGGTCCTCGGCAGAAAAAAAAAGTGTATAAACTGTGTATGGAATTAGTAGGCACCCTCCTGCTTGTGGGACACCCGCCATTGTAATCTCGAATAATAATGCTACTGTACTGAGATCCTCGACTCAGCCTATGCTATTTGCTACAGATTGATTCAGGGTTTTAAGGTTTCAGGGATTGGGCACTAGGGTTGGGTTTCAGGGTAAGGGGTTTCAGGGTTTATGTTTAGGATTTTAAGGTTTTTAGGGTTGGAGTTTTAACGGTTAGGGTTTTAAGGATTTGGGGGTTAGGGTTTTAAGGGTTTCAGGGTTAGCATGTTAGGGTATTAGAGTTTTTTGGGTTGTAGTGTTGATATGTTTTTTAGGGTTAGAGTCTTAAGGTTTTATTTTTGGTCAGTTATTTACGGTTAGGGTTTTAAGATCTTTTTTTTGTTTTGTTTTGTTTTGTTTTTTTCAGGTTAGGTTCTCCAGGTCCAGGGTTTTGAGTATCCTAATTTTGGGGGTTTGGATTTTGAGCATCTTAATTTTTGGGGTTAGGCTTTTGTGTGCCCTAATTTTTGGGGATAGGCTTTCAAGCATCCTAAGTAATTGGGTTAGGGTTTTGAGCATCTTAATGTTTCCAGGATAGGGTTTGGAGCATCCTAAGTTTTCGGGAAAGGGTTTTGAGCATCTCAATGTTTCCAGGATAGGGTTTTGAGCGTCCTAAGTTTTTGGAATAGGGTTTGGAGAGTCCTAAGTTTTCTGGATAGAGTTTGGAGCGTCCTAATGTTTTCGGGATAGGGTTTTGAGCGTCCAAAGTGTTATAAGTTGCCCCCTTAATTAATTTTCATAGAGCATTGTATTAATCATAGAAAGGAATTTATTGAGTGAGCAAACATCAAGCAAAACAGCACTGGGCGGCCGGGGAGTCTCAGCTCTGCCAACGGCACGCACCTCACCCCCGCCAGAGTCCCTTTTTATTTATATTTTGCTAATTCCG